>NC_089849.1:88834918-89052418 GCF_035609145.1 Eleutherodactylus coqui
GACCTGATATATCGCTGGAAGGGAAGATGACCGGACTCAGACTCACGTATTTTGGCCATGTAATGTGAACAGAGTCACTAGAAAATCTATAATGCTTGGACAGATCAGTGGCAAAAGAAGACCCGGCCACCAAAGGACACGATGACTGTCAGAGCGGATACTGGCATAGATATCACACAACTGAAAGAAGCAGTGCAAAACCGGAAAACATTGAGGGAACTTGCTTTTAGGGTTGCCGAGGGTCGTGAACAACTAAACGGCTAACAATAACATTACTACTGAGGCCAATATTGGGGACACTATGGGGGTCATTATTTCTACTTAGGCCAGCTTTTGGTTCCCGGTGGCCTGGTTAGATGAGGCCACTACAGGCTGCTGGGGAGCAGCTGATTGTCAATCAAAATCCACACCAATGCTTTAGATTTTGACTTTTTTTGAATGTGGAAATGCTGCAGCATTTGCGCCCTGTCTTTTTTTAAAAGGTTTTGTACTTTTTATAATGATGGAGGTAAAAGTATATCTTGTGGTAAGCCCCGATCACACCCCTCTGTCCCCCTTTGACCCTGAGAAAATCTGGTCACCTTATTGTAGCAGAAGGCAGTTTTCTCACTAAAGGAGTGGAGAGCGGTACAATAATGAGTGTCTGCAGGCAGCAGTGAAGCATGGGGGAGAGCGGTACAATAATGAGTGTCTGCAGGCAGCAGTGAAGCATAGTAAAGAGCGGGATGCAATAATGAGTGTTTGCAGGCAGCAGTGAAGCATAGTGGAGAGCGGGATGCAATAATGAGTATTTGCAGGCAGCAGTGAAGCCTGGTGGAAAGCAGGACAATAATGAGTGTCTGTCTGCAGGCAGCAGTGAAGCATGGTGGAGAGCGGTACAATAATGAGTGTCTGCAGGCAGCAGTGAAGCATGGTGGAGAGCGGTACAATAATGAGTGTCTGCAGGCAGCAGTGAAGCATGGTGGAGAGCGGTACAATAATGAGTGTCTACAGGCAGAGATGAAGCATAATGGAGAGCTTTACAATAATGAGTGTCTGCAGGCAGCAGTGAAGCATGGTGGAGAGCGGTACAATAATGAGTGTCTGCAGTCAGCAGTGAAGCATGGTGGAGAGCGGTACAATAATGAGTGTCTGCAGGCAGCAGTGAAGCATGGTGGAGAGCGGTACAATAATGAGTGTCTGCAGTCAGCAGTGAAGCATGGTGGAGAGCGGTACAATAATGAGTGTCTGCAGGTAGAGGTGAAGCATAATGGAGAGCTTTACAATAATGAGTGTCTGTAGGCAGCAGTGAAGCATTCGTTACTCGAGTAGAGCTCTCGAATTTTACGAAAAGCTTGACTCGAATAACGCGGACCCGAGCATTTTGGTGCTCGCTCATCTCTACTTCAGTTCTCACCCTTCCATTAGAGATTCCAAGACTTCTCCTCATGGCTTCCAAAAGCTACTCCTCCTGACTTGAGAAGATAGGACCTTTTAATGCCCATACAAATGACCATATGTCAGCATTCCAAATTCTTTCAAACAAGTGCTAGCACATTCCTGTTTGAAGTGGACATCAAACAGTTGCACATAGTCATAAATGTTGACTCCTCTGACTGTATACAAACTTAATTACACCTCTTCCTAGACCAAGATCTAATCTTAAGGCTGGATTCACACAGGGCAGATTTGCTGCGGGAATCTGCTTGCGGCCACTAATACCGGGGTTAGCCAGCCATGTGGACGAGATTTGTTAAAAATCTCGTCCACACGGGGTGGACAATCTGTCATGGCAAAGTCGGCGTTAGTCGGCGCAGCGGCACAGATTCCCAGGACGCAGCACGTCATTTCTTTTTTTCTTTGTTGCTGCTGCACTCCCCTCTATAGGAGAGCTGGCTGCAATGGAAAAGCATGCGGCAAAGCCACTCCAAAACCCATGGCTAAGTGCTGTGGGTTTTGAAGCTGCGCTCATCCAATGGAAATCTCAAGATTTTTTACTGCAGCAAAACCGCGAGATTTCCATGGTGAAACAGTCCCGTGGGAACGCAGAATAAATGTTCATCATATTGACTTCCCCCTTGTGTCCAAGTAAATCGAATTTGCACATTAAAAGAGGGGACATCATTTCTGATTTGCATGTTTGACTGGTTTAGCCACCTACTCAGTATATTCTGGTCAAAGGCTCAAAATTATAATTAAAATGGTTGAATGAAATCTACATAATCATATATTTAGTATTTTCCTGATGAGTGTCTGCAGGCAGCAGTGAACCATGGTAAAGATTCCTTGAAAGTTTGGGGCTACATTTTAGTAAACGGTGGGAATTTGGTCAAGATTTATGGTGTCCTCAATGCAAGCCAGGAGTCTGATTAGCTCCACATTTCTTCTGCAGCAGGACAATAACCCCTAAACATACAGTCAATGTCATTAAAGGAGTTTTCTAAGCAAAAGTACTATTGAGGACTTATCCTCAGGGTAGGTCATCATTAGTTAATTTCTGGGGATCTGCCACAGAAAATCCCCAGCCATCAGCTGATCAGGCGCCTGCTGTCAGTACCATGATGCAGCATGCTCTAGTTTGCCATGGAATCCGTGCAGACAGCCTCCATTGACTTCAATAAAGACATCTGACCTGCTGCTCATACACCATTAACATTGTATATGGGCTGCGGGTATCTGTGCCATTCGTTACGACGCGGGACATACAAACAAACAAAAAAAAAGAACTGTACTGTGCATGAATGCCTGTGAGTCTCCACGATCATCTGCAATGCAGTTTAATGAGGTACGCATGGTCAGTGGCCGGGCTCACAGCCGGCCTAAGGGGTTTAAAAAAACACCCAAAAGACTAAAAAGTTCTCCTTATGCCTATAATAACTAACCCTTCACGCATCAATATGGCTTGTCGTCTGCACAACTTTACAGAACTGTGGCAGGTAATATGAGGCATGAGGAGCCAGGCTAGCCACTTTGGACCAGCACATCCCAGCAAGCGTGGAGATGGCAACCTCGCGGACAGCGTGGGGGGCGATGGAAGCAGCTGCAGAAAAATTACAGCCTCCTATTCCCACGTAAACAGCTGTACTATAGAAATATTTATATATCTACCTAATAGGAGGACTAAAGAGAAAAACTTCCATGCTCTCATGTACAACTCCCTTACTTGAATTAAATTAGGTTGAAATTATAGTCTAGCCAGAGGCAGACGGTTAATAATATTCATAAAGGTGAGGTCTGACTGTTCAGACTTGCCCCAATTTGGAAGTTAAAACAAGCTGTACTAGATTTCTGAGATATTTCCGACTCATCTAATGTTTTCTGAGGATGGCGTCTGCCGACACGACAGATAAACTCATCTGCTCAATCTGTTTGAATAACTGTGAGGATCCTAAAAGGCTGAGATGTAGACACAACATCTGCAAGGATTGTAGCAACAAGATGCTGGAGACCCAGGAGGCATCTGGAGATCTTACCTGTCCGGATTGTATAGTGGAGTTTCAAGAACATCCCGTTCTTCCAAAGAAAAAAACCTTGAATGAAGACAGTGAGATTTTTTGCTCGAACTGCACATTTTCTCCTCTACCTGCTGTTATTTCCTGTTTGAATTGTAAAGTCTCGCTATGTGATAAACACTTGAGAATTCACAGCAAGTCAGAGGAGCACATCTTCACTAAACTGAACTTCACGTGTTCCAGCCATAAGAAAAGATTCAGGTATTACTGCTCTGAAGACGCCACTTACAACTGTGTCAGCTGCTTTTCGGAAAATCATCAAGGACACCAGGTGGAACCACTGACCTCCGATAAGGAGAACGGGCAACTAAGAAGTGTTCTCGAGAAACTGGCCAAAAGCAAGAAGGCTACAGAGGAAAGAGTCAAGAACTTACAGCAATACATAAAAGAAGCTCAACAGAAAGCATCCGCATTAACAGAGAGAGTTGTTACATTGTTTAGAGACACCAGAACACAGCTGAATGCCCTAGAACACAAGATCGTGAAGGACATCTCCAACCAGGAAGAGCAGGTCAGAGCTTCAGCTGGGGATCTCATCTGTGAGTTGGAGACAAAGATAGCTAAACTGTCCAGAGATATAAAGGACATGGAGGGGCTGTATACCAAGACAAAGCCTTTGCCTGCAGTGCCAAGATCAGAGTCAGTCAAGCATGACATTGGGGACATTGAGGAAGCCCTTGATCAGGACAGGATTGATCTAGATGTTGGCCTGGTCTTGGTGACTCTACACACAGCCCTTTCGGATATTGTTACCAATGTAAAAAGGGGGTTCTACGTTGAGCATGCGCAGGACATTGAGTTTGACATTAACACGGCTTCTAATGATATACATATTAGTGGTGATCTTAAAAGTGTCTCGGGGTCAGACTTCAAGCAGAATCGGCCAAAGCTACCGGAGAGATTTCAACAGAACCAGGTTTTAAGTACCAGGAGTTTCTCTTCTGGTAGACATTTCTTAGAAGTGGAGACCGATCACACCGGCAATTGGAGGCTTGGAATGTCCTATCCTAGCATTGCTAGGAAAGGCTACCACTCGCACATTGGACATAGTGGCAAGTCATGGGGTCTGTGCAGATATTTGAATCAATATTTTGTTATACACAACAGAAACATCATTCGTGTTTCTCACAAGCCATCTTCTCAGAGGTTGGGAATACTTCTGGATTATGAGGCCGGCTGTATAGGGTTTTATGAGTTGTCCGATCAGATAAGACTCTTGCATACTTACTCCACTACCTTTAATGAAGCTCTTCATCTTATACTTGCTGTGTATATGGGCTGGGTAAGAATTAGAAATTAGTTATTACAATCTGTGAATTGATTATGGTTTGTTATATTTAAAGGATTTGTTTCAAGATTAATTTAACTAAATTTGTGCAAAAATAAATACATTTTTTATCTTTAGGAGATGAGTTAGTTTAAAGGTATTGTCTCATTCATGACTAGCCCTTTCAGATCGGAGCCGACACAGTGATCAGCTGCTTGCTGCAGGTCGGGCTCCTGGCACTTAGGGCTTCTGCCCAGGGCTGGATATTTGCTCTGGAATCGCGGCGGGCGTCCGCAACGTGGATCCGCAGCAAAAGGCTCCCATAGCATGCTATAGGAAATTGATTCTTTCTCCTCTATTGCAGAAACCAATTGCGGTTTCCGCAATAGAAGGAAAATCACAGTATGCTCCATTTTTCCGCGGATTACGCTCGGACAGCTTCCATTGAAGTCAATGGTAGCCGTCCGATCCGTGGCACTTCTGCAGCGTCTGAGGAGCAGGCCTACAGCCGAGGAGATGGCAGAGTAGATAAGGATAATTATGGCTCTACCATCTCCTCCCCTGGGGGTGGCTTTGGACCCTACCAAGTTACTGCTGGGGAAGGTCACATGGAAAAGTAACTAGGAGTTACCTTAAAGTTCTTTGTCACTCATGATGCCACCATTCCATCCTTTGCAGTGAATCTCGGTGAAGCAAATACCTTAGTCCACACACAGGAAAACTTTCTGGACAAACCGGGAACGCTCGGTAATGTATGTTTACTGTAACTTCGGCAAATCCCAATTTACAACAGTAGTTTAGCACAATTACACTCATAGAAGGTGGTGTGACAGGAAGGATGCTTGGAGTAATCTGGACAATCCACAGTCCTAGTTATCAGTGTGATCCCGCTCCTGGCAACTCTTTTTCTCTCTACAACACTTTACCGGTCAACACTCACACTTCTGATGCCTTTCTCTCTCAAGCAGCGGTCCTTCTTTCTCCCTCAGTGCTTAGTGGTAGCACCGGCAGATCCTGGGTAGACTGGTCACAGGCCAAGCAAAAGGGAATCGCTCAGCTTCCTCCATTCTCTACACACAGACTAATCACGACTCTTGCTGACTGCCTTAGGGCTCCCACACACTTGCGTTTTTTAACAGGATTGTCAATGGGACTTTCTAATGTTAAAAACGCAACGCAACTCGCGTTTTTGGTGCATTGTGTTTTTAACATTAGAAAGTCCCATTGACAATCGCGTTAAAAAAAATGCAAGTGTGTGGGAGCCCTTAGACTCTTGCAAGACCAACTCTCTAGACTCACAGACTGACTTGTATTCCCCTTGCAACTACATATGTAAGACATAGTCACATGACATAGAACATGATACATTTTCCAGACATTAACCCATTCAGTGCTGCAGAGGTGCAATACAGATACCAAATGCACACATAAGACACTGACAGGAAAATTGCACGAGACAGACATATAACATTATGGAGGAGCCCCACTAACTCTGGGCCACTACACTTCCATAATGTAATTGCAGAAAGGTCATTGATTCCGCAGAAAAAGCAGGAGTTATTAAAAAAAAATGTGTACCGCGCATGACCGACGGCTTGTAGTGCGGACCATCTGCAGTACAGAGTGAAGACTGAAAGAACAGGTATGTGCGGACACCGCTGCTGGTGGGGCTGGATTCCGCTGGGGGGTAGGGCCCTGCTGTGTGCAGCCGGCCTTACTATAGGGTATGTGAACAGGGGGTCATCATCTACTTGCCCTTTCTGTACCCTCAGTTTAGAAGCAAGTTGAATAAATTTGAGATGGATTGGTTGCCAAAAGCATGCTGAAAGTTGGAAGCTTATCCATAGCAACTAGACCACTCAACACAACTCAAAACTGGATTGGCAGTGGCAAGAAGGGCCAAGACCCAGAAGCAGCCATACCATGTAATTCAAAGGACTCTGTCACATGGGGTGGAATTATTCTGCAATCCGTGCTATAAAATGTCTACCTGCGTATTTTAGTGAGGAACTTACCATGTCTTGCGGTGTGTAACGTTAGCCAATACAGCCTGTGTGAGAGCAGCCTTGGTAGCAGGGATTGGTGGGGGGTTGGAAGGTAGTGCCGGGAAAAAAACCTCCTCTCACACATTGTCTGCTCCAGTCTGGTCTCTGTTGATCTTGACTGCAGTGGCAACAAGCTTATTGAGATGTGACCACTGCAAAGCCAATACACTTCCATTGGTGGCGGCCCATTTACAGGCTTGGGCTGATTACCTACAAGCCCATGTGACCTATATATACGTCATCACGGTCACATGATGTGGTGCCGTAGTACTGAATGGGCACTCCAGTGACATTGTGTGCAATTTAATAAATTAATATTTGGTGTATGGTTTGGTTAAGTTGAAAAATAAAATAGCAATAAAATGTCATAAACCCCCCCTCAATCTCTGGCTGTAGCATCATAGATTAGTTATAAAGTTCTTCTGTGTGCTAAATGATTACTATAATTCAGTGGCATATCAATACATAGTAACATAGTTCGTAAGGCCGAATGAAGACAATGTCCATCTAGTTCAGCCTATTAATCCTCCTATGTTGTTGATCCAGAGGAAGGCGAAAACCCCAAGAGGCAGCAGCCAATTAGCCCTTTTGGGGGGAAATTCCTTCCCGACTCCCAATTGGCAATCAGACTAATCCCTGGATCAACCCCTAATAGTTCCTACCTGCCTGTATACCCGGATTAACAATTGACCTAAGATTTATATCCTGTAATATCCTTCCCCCTCTAGAAAGACATCAAGTCCCCTTTTAAACTCCTCTATGGATTTTGCCATCACCACATCCTCAGGCAGAGAGTTCCACAGTCTAACTGCTCTTACAGTAAAGAACCCTTTTGTATGTTGGTGATGAAATCTGTTTTCCTCTAAACGTAGCGGATGCCCTCTTGTTACCGTCGTAGTCCTGGGTGTAAACAGATCCTGGGAGAGATCCTTGTATCGTCCCCTCATGTATTTATACATCGTTATTTGATTGCCCCTTAGCCGTCTTTTTGCCAGGGTAAATAATCCCAATTTTGATGCCTCTCTGGGTATTCGTGTCCCTTCATTCCATGTATTAGTTTAGTTGCCCTTTGAACCCCCTCCAGTACTGTAACATCTTTCCTGAGCACCGGTGTCCAGAACTGTACGCAGTATTCCATGTGAGCTCTGACAAGTGCCTTATATAGTGGGAGGATAATGCTCTCGTCCCTCGCCCCTATACCTCTTTTAATGCACCGCAAGACTGTATTTGCCTTTGCAGCAGCTGACTGGCATTGGGTACTCCAGTTTAATCTACAATCCACTAGTACCCCCAGGTCTTTTTCCATATCACTTTTCCCAAGCAGTACCCCATTTAGTGTATATTGGTGACATCCGTTTCTCTTGCTCAACCTTACATTTATCAACATTGAACTTCATTTGCCATTTTCCTGCCCAAGCCCCCAGCTTATCCAGGTCCGTTTGTAGCCGCACATTGTCCTCCGTTGCATTAATTATATTGTTTAACTTTGTGTCATCTGCAAATATTGATATTTTGCTGTGCAGCCCCTCTATCAGGTCATTGATAAATATATTGAACAGAATAGGGCCTAATACTGAAGCCTGTGGCACCCCGCTAGCGACTGTGGTCCAAGCAGAGTACGAACCATTTATTACCACCCTCTGCTTCCCATCTCTGAGCCAGTTCTTTACCCAGATACACACGTTTTCACCCAATCCGAGTTGTCTCATTTTATATATCAGCCTATTATGCGGCACGATGTCAAATGCTTTAGAGAAGTCCAGATATACGAGATCAATAGATTCTCCCAGGTCCAGCCTAGAGCTTACTTCATCGTAGAAGCTGATCAGATTGGTCTGACATGATCGACCCTTCATGAACCCGTGCTGGTGAGGAGTTATTCCGTTGTTCTCCTTGAGGTATTCTTCGATGGCGTCTCTCAGAAACCCCTTGAATATTTTTCCAGTTACTGAAGTGAGACTTACCAGCCTGTAGTTACCAGGCTCACTTTTGGACCCCTCTTTGTATATTGGAACTACATTGGCAATGCGCCAATCCAATGGTACAACCCCGGTCTTGATAGTATCTATAAATATTAGATATAGTGGCCTATCACATCACTTAGTTCCCTTAGAACCCTTAGGTGCCTTCCATCTGGGCCTGGTGCAGAGGATGCATCACACCCAGACTCTGCTATACATAAGGATAACCATGCTATAGTTGAGAATGGCAACTGACTAGTCATACAGGAGCACTACTAGTCAAATTTGCCATTCTGGATCCTGGAAAAGCTCAATGGTCATCCAGCACTCCCAAAAACAAATATTCTGTCTGTCTATCAAGCTGTCTATTCATCTAACTTTAAGGGGTTGTGCAGGATTGGAAAAACAGGACCGTTTTCTTCCAAAAAAAAAAGATGTGGCAATGCTGGAATACAGAAGAGCAATATATCCCAGATATATGCTACATGTGTATTTGGAACAGAAATGGAAAGTGGTTCTGTGCACCGACTATAAAACCTATACTGTGCAAGATACAATGCTGAGAAGTGCACTTACATATACATGCAGAGGCGGCAGGCAAGAAAAAAATACATACAGAGTTGTACTGTGCTATATACACACACACACACACACACATATATAATATGCATACATTATATATATATACATATATATACACACACACACACACACACATATATATATGATATACATGCATACACACACATATATGATATACATACAGAGTTGTACTGTGCTATATAGACACACACATATATATATGATATACATACATATATATATATATATATATATACACACACACACACACACATACCGAGGCCTGGTGAGGGGAAGGGGGGAAGGCTTCGGCTGCGGCAAAACCCTCCAGCATGGCTGAGCCCTAGCCCGGCTATGAAGCGTGGTGGCAGAAGAACCAGTCCACGCAGCGGAGCCAGGAGGAGAGAGACCCCAATGGCAGCAGCCACCGGTGAGGAGAGATGGCACACGCAGGGGCACGTTCATGGAAGGCCTGTTAGCGGAAGCAATGGGGTAAGGAGAGGTGGTGGGCACCTGGGAGCTGAAGCGGGGAAGAGAACCCACATGGTTGTCCAGCATGGCGATACCACGGTGCACCAAAGCCAGAGCCTGGGACCTGCAGGCCATTTGTCAGAAGGTGAAGCTGGTAGGCGGGCAGCAGCACGAGAACGAGTATGTGCGGGGTCGAGTGTTGGGCATCGTTTGCCTGACAGTCATCCTGTCTGAAAGAGCCTTCAGACGGGCAGATGAGGGGGAGGGGGTCACATAGGGGTTATCTGCAGACAATTAAACAGAGGAAGGAACTGGGTAGGGGGGAGGGGCAGGGCAAAGTGGGTGCATAGCGAGCGAAGGGGGGGTGAGCTCCCCAACAGGACATTTACTGCCGCGGATTAGATGCACAACATTGGACGTGGAACATGTGAATGTCCCCGGGATCTTATACTTCTGCTGTGTGTTGGGGATCCGTATCCTGTCTGTGGTCCATACATGTGAGCAGGTCTTGCAGCTCCTTATATTACAGGGATAAGTTCCTTTTTGCATGTCAGAGGGTAATGCACTCCTGATTATACAGTTCCTCAAATTAGAAGGTTGCCTGTAACACAGAAGGGGAGGGTCCAGGAATATGGTTGTTCAACAACTCAATACAGACATTCCTATACCGGACCTTTTCCTTATTATAGCGGATTTTGGAAATTCTTAGTGAGGTGTGTGTGAATGCACAAGAAACTTTGTTGTGTGGGGTAGGGTTTGCGCTGGTGTTTTTAGCGGCACTCAGAATTGGCGAATTCTTGGTACACGTTTCCGGTTTTCCATTGATGTTCTATTATTTTCAGCGGTTTTCCAGTCAAGCTTGAGGAAGCTGGGGCCAGACCCGAAGGAGTTCAGTATGATTCTTTCAGGATTGGCGCGGCCACGACGGTGGACACGTGTAGTGAAGGGGTGAAAAGGTTGGGTAGATGGAAATCCGAGGCCTATAGGTTGTATGTTCACCCAGACTTGATGATCCTGTTAGGTGTATGTTTGGTTTAACGAATGTTGGTTGATGTAGATTTGTTGTGGTTGTGTGTCACAGCCAGAGACGTTTGGCATGTGTGGATAGTCTGGCGTTCGTTCGTTTATTGGGCAGGAAGAAGAGCAGCGATGCGGCCAATTAGAAGCAATCTGGGATTGGACAACATGATATAAGGAGTCTTCAGTGGTTCAGGTTGCTTCAGATGTCGCAGACCAGCAGGTGAACCCCCCCCCAGAGTGATTCCGCTGATACACGCTGGAGGCAACGACTTAAAGGGGTTGTCCCGTGGCAGCAAGTGGGGTTATACACTTCTGTATGGCCATATTAATGCACTTTGTAATATACATTGTGCATTAATTATGAGCCATACAGAAGTTATAAAAAGTTTTATACTTACCTGCTCCGTTGCTGGCGTCCTCGTCTCCATGGTTTTGGACTAATTTTCAGCCTCTGATGGCCAAATTAGCCGCGCTTGCGCAGTCCGGGTCTTCTGCTTTCTTCAATGGAGCCTCTCGTGCAGGATGCCGGCTCCGTGTAGCTCCGCCCCGTCACGTGCCGATTCCAGCCAATCAGGAGGCTGGAATCGGCAATGGACCGCACAGAAGAGCTGCGGTCCACGGAGGAAGAGGATCCCGGCGGCCATCTTCACCGGTAAGTATAGAAGTCACCGGAGCGCGGGGATTCAGGTAAGCGCTTCCGTAAGCTTTCTTTAGGTCCCTGCATCGGGGTTGTCTCGCGCCGAACGGGGGGGGGGGTTGAAAAAAAAAACAACCCGTTTCGGCGCGGGACAACCCCTTTAAGAAGAGTGAAGCTGAGGGAATTGCTGGCGCTTACGAAGCAGGACATTTTGCGCTTCCGTGAATGTTTCAAAGACATTGTAGTAGTATGGTCAGACATAGTGGTGAGGAGGATATGGAGGGGGGCAAGAAACCCAGAGGCTATAGATAGGGTGAGGAAGGTAGTAAATGTAAAAATATCTAAGCTTGTGCAGTTGGTGGGGGGAATAGCAGTGAGGCATTGGGAATTAGAGGGCAGGGATTTGGATGTTCTTAGGGAGGATGGGGTGCATTTAAATGACACAGGGTTGGATATATTTTTATAAAGTTTACAGGATGGGTTGGAGGTGGCATTAGTGATGGCAGGTGGGTGGGGTGGAGTGCAGCATAGGCCTTCTGCTGCATCCTTTGTGGCGGAACGTTCTTTCCATGTCAGCAGTTGTAGTAGGGGAAGGGTGGTTTTCCAGCTTGAGTTATATCGGGGCTTTCTAATGCCTTTTGAACTTTAGGAAAATCGGGGGTTTTCAAGCATGGAAATGGTTAAAGTTTTTTATAAAGTTTATAGAATTTTATGGTTTGGAGTTTAATAAAGCTGCGGCCTACCCCACTTAAAAAAAGCCAATTTGCGTGCAGTTTTTCGTTTAGAGTAAGAGGGGAGTGAGTTGGGGGGAAAACAGGTAAGTACCCCCAGTCTGTAAGGCAGCAGAATGCTTAATGCAGCTGCCATGGACTGGGGGGCGCGATTAGGATACAAGGGGCAGCGACCCGCAGTGGAAGGGGTGGACAGAAGTATTAGGAGAGACCGAAGATAAGGAGAGAGGAAGAGGAAATAGAAGAAAGAAGAAGCAGCAGTTGGAGCCAGGAGTCGAGTGGAAGAGACACCCGCCCACCCTTCCGGGAGAGGAGCATGGGGCTGTTGGTGTCGGAGTCGTGGAATATGGGGATACAGAGTTCTTGGAAGCCGTCACAGCTGTAGGCATAGGCAGAAAGCTTTTTCAATGCCAGCAGTTGTAGTAGAGGAAGGGTGGAGTTATATCGAGGCTTGCTAACGCCTTTTGGACTCAAAGAAAATCAGGGGTTTTCAGGCATGAAAATCGTTAAAGTTTTTCTATAAAGTTTATAGAATTTTAAGGTTTGAAATGTAATAAAGCTGCGCCCTACCCCACTTAAAAAGCCAATTTGCTTGCAGTTTTTCATTTAGAGTAAGAGGGGAGTGAGTTGGGGGAAAACCGGGTGAGTAACCCCAGTTATAAAAGGGATTGTGCCATGATTGCATGTTATTCTCTAACCACAGGATAGTGCATAACTTGCAATCTGGTGGGGGTCCAACTCCAGGGACACCCACTGATACCAAGAACAGAGCCCGAGAGATAACGAGGAGCACGCTTAAAACTTGGCTAAAAATTCTTGCAAAACATGTGCATGTTATTCAAAGACTGAACACTAGAGGGTGAGCAACATCCAGAAGTTGGGTCTTGTCACAACATTCCATTCCAAGGTCTTTAAAAAGCTGGGCCATCAATGGTTAACTTAAAGGGGTATTCAGGTAGATAGTTTTTCCAAGTAGTAAATGCAAGATAACTCCACACATTCAGGATACGTCTGTTCACAAGAGCTCCCAGGTCAAGTCTGATTAGTATTATAAGAAGTGCTAGAGAGAAAGGAGCCCATCTGGGCGCTGCCAGCCATCGAGGTAGCAAGAGAAGACAGAATCCCTTTACATTCACACGGGCGAGCGCGATATTGAGTCGAGAAATTCAGCCTGATATCACGCTGGCCATCAGACATTTTTCATTCCAATGCGAGGTATTTCTCATTTAAAAATGCCCCCCATTGTGTGAAAGTGCGATCCTCGGGCGCGTGTTCCATGTACATCAGAGGGTCACACGCGTTTCCCATTCATTTCAATGGTAAACATCATATGACACGGCACATAAGAGCCATGTGATGTCTTTTAATGTCCCATTGAAAACAATGGGCAAGGCGTTCCGCGCCAAAAGATAGGACATCCTGCGATTTTATCTTCGCAGCTGTGAGGGGGGGGGGGCGGAGGGATCGCTCATGTGAATAAGACCATTCAAAAGAATGGAGTTCATGTTTCTGCGTCTCATGATGCACAAAACTCGCCGTGTGATGTAGCCTCACTAGGAGATCCTGGATCTGGATGGACTTCAGGCTGCTGATTTGGTTATAAAAAGTGAAGCCCTTTAAAGGGGTGGTCTCGCGGCAGCAAGTGGCGTTATACACTTCTGTATGGCCATATTAATGCACTTTGTAATATACATCGTGCATTAATTATGAGCCATACAGAAGTTATTCCACTTACCTGCTCCGTTGCTAGCGTCCTCGTCTCCATGGTTCCGTCTAAATTCGCTGGCAGCTTGCTTTTTTAGACGCGCTTGCGCAGTTCGGTCTTCTCCTTTCAGCACGAGCCGCTTCAGTGTGCTCGCCGTTACAGCTCTTCTGCGCATGCGCAGACGAGCTGTCACTGCTCGGGAGCGCGCTGGAGCGGCCATTCTGTACCATCCTCTGTTAGAGGAAGGTGCAGAGCCGCCCAGCTGTCCCGAGAAGCCGCCCAGCTGTCCCGCCGTCCTGCCGCCCAGGTAAGTGATGGGCCGGGGGGGCTGCCGCTGTGCCGGGGGGGGGGGGGGCTGTCGCTGTGCCGGGGGGGGGGGGGGGGGGGGGGCTGTCGCTGGGCCGGGGGGGCCTTCGTCTGTTGTCAGGGGTCTAGCGCCGGTTACCTGCTGCCTGGCGGTGGGTGACTGTGTGCCGTGGTCGGCCGCGTTCAATCCAGGGGTCCGGTCGGCGGCTGCGGGGCGTCTGGTTGTCAGGGAGACACAGCTGGTAGCGTCTCGGGAGCGCGCACGTTGGGCTACAGCAAGCGACGGGAAAAGAGCCGGCGGCCATCTTGGGGAAACTTTTTATAAGTTGCTGAAACGCTGGAACTGTAAGTACAAACCAGCTAGAAAAGTCATTTACGGGGGGGGGGGGGGCTTAGTAATGTATGCTTAATTAGGGGGACTGGGCAAAAAAAAAAATTCACTGCTTCCTCGAGACATCTCCCTTAAGGCGAGTTCCAAGCCCAACGCCATCTAGTTAGCATTTATCTCCACTGAGGACATTATTGCTGGTTTACGGCTTCTTCAGACGACCATATTTGTGTGTGTAGAATATACGTATGCGCACAATGCAGAGAGAGTAGAACCCCTTGATGTTATGGACAAGGGCATAACTAGATTCTTCTACGTGGGGGGCACTACTACAGCTACAATACTGCCCCCTATGGACAAGTACATAACTAGATTCTTCTACATGGGGGGCACTACTACAGCTACAATACTGCCCCCTATGGACAAGTACATAACTAGATTCTTCTACATGGGGGGCACTACTACAGCTACAATACTGCCCCCTATGGACAAGTACATAACTAGATTCTTCTACATGGGGGGCACTACTACAGCTACAATACTGCGCCCCATGGACAAGGGTATAACTACACCCTTCTACATAGGGGGGGTGGCAATACTACAGCTACAATACTGCCCCCTATGGCTAATATAATACTGCCCCCTATGGACAAGGGCATAATTATATTCTTCTACATGGGGGACACTACTACAGCTACAATACTGCGCCCCATGGACAAGGGTATAACTACACTCTTCTACATAGGGGGGGGTGGCAATACTACAGCTACAATACTTCCCCCTGTACAGAAGACTAGAACTGGTATAAAACTGCTCAGATCCACATCTACAGGCCATCTGTAACTATATATGAGGCGACGAGAGCGCTGCAGAAGTGACAATCATCTCCCCAGAGGTCATCGTATCCCCCCACATGACAATGGGTCTCAATGGGATCTTTCATAGATCTTGTGAGAGTGGCAAACATGGGATTCTCACATCCCCAGCATCTGCCAGACATGAATAGCAGACATCTATGTCCCACACAGTGGGCCATTGTTGTGTCCCAGCGAGGCTCTCAGCAGGCGATCCGTGCATCACATAGTGGGACAACATCCCTTTACAGATATAGCAGAGCTAAGGGTAAATGGAACTGACCCATAGAGATAGCAGAGCATGCATGTTCCCACAGAAAGCGCTGGACTACAGACTGATGCATTGTAACAAGCGATCAACGTAGGATGATGTGCTTCTAATGTAATCACAAAGGATGGTCTACACTGGATACAATTGTAACAAACCCTCAGGTGTGAAACATTGTTTAATGACCCTTTTACACAGGCGGACAGTCGATGAAACGACTGCAGCGGCACTGATGTCACGGCTCGTGCAGAGCGTTTAGACTGTATAAAGATATCGCAGGCTTCTCGATCATCGCTTCACCTCCTATATGAAGCGCTGCGAGGGGAGAATTTACACGCAATGAGAAGCCAGCGTTCGTTTTTTCGCTGACTGGAAGTCATAGAATAGGGAGCGATTTTTAGTTTAATTTACAGTGAACGGTAATTATCGTATGTGAGGATTATAATCGCTCAATAAAACGTTACGTGTAAACGGGCCCTAGGGCTGCTTCCCTACCTGCGTTGGGGTCAGTTCCGGGTTTCTGTGTCTGCTTTGTTTTAGGAGGAGAGAAACTAAGAAAATTGGGGGGGTGGGGGGGGGGGGGGGATCCGTGTTTTTGGATGGAAAAATAACGCAGGTGCCTACGTTACCTTATATAAAGACCTCAGCCAACGTATATCGTGAAACCTCACTCAGTACATGCGGTAATACAACATCTACACTCGTTACCGCAGTTGTTTAGTCACAGAAGACAATGGTGACACGAGCAGCGAAGGCGTTCAGTATGGCGGACAGAATGGCAATTTCCACTGCATTTCACGTGTTAGTGAGTAACTGGCGACCTCCTTCCTCACTTTCGCCAGGCCCCGGGTAGACAGAGCAGCCAACCAATCAGCTTCCTTGCTTTGTGTTTATGCCATAACAACCAATAGGCTCACAGCTCTCCTATTTCTGCATCGGCTAGAGCAACCAATCAGCTTGCAGCTTTCTGTTATGGCCAATGCACATCACATGAGTCACCAACCCAATTTTTTTTCTTTTTTTCTGGACAACATAACCAAAAACTCAGATATACAACTTTTTTTTATGGATACAGTGGAAACCCATAAAGAATCATAAAAGATCATAAGACGATTTCTATCCATAGCCGAGATTCTGATATGAACCTGAACGGGCTGTACAGAGGAATACATGAAGAGGCGTATTATTCAGCGCACTGTGTATGTGGGGAAATTAGGCCAAGGCTGGTGTCACACGGGCGTAAACGCGTTTAGGAGTCTATTTGCGCGCGTTTTACTGAACGCTTTGCGCGTTCAAATTGTGTGCGTTTGCGCACAGAAAAAAAAAAAAAAATCACACATCCATCCTGCCATTCATTGAAATGGGCAATTAGTGTCAGCACTGATGGAAGGGGAGCTCTGCTTTTCTGCTCTGCTCAGCTAACAGGAAAGGGGAATCCCCGCAGCCGACCGTCCCAGTCTCTGGCTGGAATGAGTATACGAGTTAGAGGCATTGTCTCCATCGTAGGTTAGAGAACTTATGAAACGCCGGCCATCACCCCAACATCCATCATCTACAATGGAGAGACCCACATGCATGGTCTTCTCTCTGGGGTGCCGATGGGGGAAGGGGTGGGGGACCTCGATTAACTCAATAGGAGGGAGTCCTGAAAGTGGAACTTACTCAGGATATAGCATAAATGTCTCAGATGGGAATACCCTTGCGGCTCTGGGAAGTGGTTCAATGTGACCCTCAGACCAGAAAAAGTTGCTCTCCCCTATTCTAGACACTGGATAAGAGGCTGCTGAATATATGACCTAATCATCACAGTAGCCCCTGAACAATGTCAGGTCAATTAGGCCCATAGTTAATTAAAAGGATTGTGGGAGGGTCCAACTGCTGGGACCCCACTGATACTGAGAACAGAGGTCACGAATGTCCTTGCATTAATGCAGTGGATGACCCACATGCACACCATTGCTCTATTGATTTCAATCAAAGCGTTGCAGATTGCTGAGTACAAGAACTCTAGAACTCCCAGTGAAACAAATTCACATGGGGACCTTCAAGACCCCAGTGCTCTTTGGGATTCCCAGCGGTCAGACCCTCCCCAGCCATAAAGTTAGCCCCCATCCAGCGGGTATCTTTATAACTTGGCCCTTTTAAGTAGTAATACGTATAGATGATGTCAAAGGGCTTTCCAATGTGTGATATTTGTGGTGAAGGCCTGAGTTCCTGATGTTCTCCATTACAAACCAGTACGCATTCATTGCACTGCCACATGGTGCCGCTGCACATCATACATGTACATTCATCCAGCGCCGATTTCCTGCAGATTTTGTCGCACATCTGCAGCGAATGTCACCCTTAATTCAATGCAATGAGTGAAATCTGCTGCAAATCAGCAACATCTGAAAACACCCCAATACCAGCGACCCCCCTTCATTTTGCATCTGTATTAAGTAAATGCATAAATGCATAACGGCCCAACCGCAGGTTCCCGGAAAAAACTCCAGACATCATAGGAATGTATGATGCTTGGAGTTCGGGGCAGGAGACCCGCGATCGAACCAGAGTGCACATCCGTAATAGACGCAGAATGGCAGCCAAAAGCTGGCAGTGTGTCATCGGCCTAAGGGCATGTTTAATAGGACTAGCCTTTCCAGTTGTTATGGCTTCAAAGTTTCTTGGAAGCTTTCCAGACAAGACTTGATTATGTCTAGAGGACTATTCGGACATTGTTCAAGAGGCTCATCCTCCATGGAGGAAGAAGTGGAAACGATGACAACCCACAGAAGGCCCAGCTAGACTTTACCACCCAACTGGTCCACAGGGATACAATGTCACAAGTGTCATGTGACATGTCAGTGTGATGCAGTCCTGTTTCTACCCTACATTGGTTGACCTACAGCTATACAGCTGCATACATTAAGGCATAGGCTAGAGCAGTGTTCCCCAACTCCAGTCCTCATGTTTCCTCAGTGTTGCACAGGTGATGTAAATATTGTCGGTGCCTCAGACATTGCCACAGGTGTTCTTACCATAGGATATCCTGAAAACATGACCTGTTGGGGGCGCTGAGGACTGAAGTTGGGGACCCCTGGTCTAGAGAATAACATACAGATACTGTGATGTGAACAGAGCCCGATACTTTGGGCATCTCATGCATTGCAAGCTGTTGGGGGGCACTGCAGCCTTATAGCTGGTGACCGCACAACCCTTCCACCTCCCAGCATGGCGAACCCGCGCCCCTCCGCCCAAGAATCAGACAAGTTTTTCTTTTTATATATTGGTTTTTATTCCCTTCTAAAATTGCCACCATTTCCAACAGTCACAAACCATTAAGTCACAGACCGGTTCGGCTATTCGCTGCGCCTGTGAAGCTCTCGCCCGCTAGTCTTAGAACATGCTGTATAGAATTTTCAATAAATATAGAACTACAAGCCCAAGTTATGTACAAACATCTTAGGCAAAAAAATATTATGTTTACAAATCTATATACAATAAAAACAAACAAAAATGTAAACAGTCATATCACAACGCCAACGAGAAGAATAAGCGGGACGGGGGCGGGATTCTTCGGAGGGGGTGGGGCTAAAATTAAGTGTGCTTTAAAACAACTTGTGGGAACAATCCAAGAGAGAAAAGCAGTGGTCGTATGAGAGAAGTACCCGTGTAGCAAACTGATCGATGCCCTCATCAGTCGAGGGATGGGGAAAGGGGACGGGCCTGAAAGTGCTTGTTGCCTACTGGATTTGTAAATGGAGGCAGGGGCCTGTTGACTCCATTATAAAGTTTTCAGCTATCATGGTATCAAAAAAAAAACAAAAAAACTGCAAAGCCTCTCTTTTAACCCTTGCATGTTGTAGTACAACGGGACTTGTAAAGTATTAGAAAAAACACGATTTTTGTACTTGCCGTAAAATTTTTGTCTCGTTCATAGCTTAGACCATAGGTTTAGCTTACTGCCATGGTCAATGATCCGGCCGAGAAATATGGTTCCTTTCCTCCAAGAACGGCGCCCCATCTGTGCCTACTACTTGTATTTGGTATTCAGTTAAGCCCCATTCAATTCATTGGAACAGAGCTGCAATACCATCCACAACCACTGGCAAGAGAGGTGCTGTTACTGGGAGAAAGCAGCCATGTATTCTAATCCTGCACAAGCCCTTTAAAGGGGGTTCTTTGCTTTCGGTCCCTTCTGACAACATGGGCAAACTGCTTGGTTGGTCTAAAGATACGTGCTATACACAGAAGGCCATGTTGTTATATATAGGTAGAGATGACCTATATAGAATGGCTCTATGTAATCTACCTTCAGCTATGTGGGTGACCAAAAGTGAAATATGCGCTCAATCAGCTAATCAATGCCCTGCACCATACTGAATATTTCCTGTGCATTAGGGGTGCCCATGCATGCCATGTGGCCAACTTGCAGTACGTCTGCTGTGGGGCAGATATTCGGACATGCATGGGCACCCTAAGCCCATGAAATCCACGCTGGAAAAATCTGATGCGGATTTCGCTTGTGACAAAAATTAAGTGAGCTTTAGGCTATTTTGGTCAGGAACGCTATATTTTCTCCTTAAGGAGACACTTAGAAGGCGAGTGAGGAGACTTCTAAGGCCATTCATGCTCCTCTGGGTAATATGCAAATAAGGCAGATGGAACAATACCCCTGCAGCGCCACCTATTAGAAGGCAGTATTCCTGCAAGTCAATGTTAGATTCTTTATACAAGCCTTGCAACAATGACTGGGAATTGAAAGCCAATCCAGAATCCATACACAGACAGCTGTTTCGGGGAGTTTGCCCCTTATCAGTGTGCAGTAGGCTTCCGGCTTGGCTAGCGAGAGGCCTGCGATATGGGTCAAGAAAGCACCTAGAATATGAGAGTCTGTGTATGGATTCTGACTTGGCTTTCACTTCCCAGTCATTGCTACAAGGCTTGTATAAAGAGTCGAACACTGACTTGCAGGAAAGCTGCCTCGCAATTGGTGGCGCTGCAGAGGTATTGTTCCATCTTCCTTATTTGCGTTAGGCTATACGTTCACACGGGAGAGAAATGCTGTGAAACCCCTTTAAAAAGGAGATCATCATTACCGGACACTATTCTATAGCAAAAAACATAACTTATAAAAATTGAGTAACTCTGTAGACACTTTGCTTACCTTATGTCTTACACTCCATTCACACCCAGAGCTGCAGACTGGTGGAGATACTAATAGGCACCACAGCAGCCAACAGATACCATGAGAGCTTTTAATTCTGCTTAGGATGTGACTGAGTATAAAATGCGGCAAGTAATGCCAATTCACTCCATGTTATACGCCATTGATTTTCCAAGTGGTGAGCGAATGGGTACATCATCTGTGCGATGGTGCTTAGCGATATTGACCGTCTAACCCGCAAAATGCTGCCTGCGCTATTTGTTCGGGAACTGGGCACAACCGTGTAAGTTGTATGTACATATCGGGGCGTGTGTTGTGCATCAGGCATCACAGGGATAGAGGCACAGAACAAAAGGCCGGGGAGGTATACGGTTTTACAAAGGATCACAGCCCTGTTGGGTGACTTGATTGACGTTACATGGTCAACACTGTTTAAAAAGGCGGTGAGGAGGGGAAAAAAAAAAAAAAGACGACAGACACTCTGACAAGCCGACCCTGTAATATAGACCTTGGGGTGGAGTGAAGGAGCGAGTCGGAGGACCCAAAGTCTGGTGCATCCTTAGCAAGTGCGGACCGCCTACGACCGTCTTTCACCTGCTGCGTTGTAAAGCCTTGGAGGGCAAGGTACGAGCGGAGGACATACTTTAAGCCATGAGTGGTTGTGCCGAGTCTCCAGGATGATAGCACAGCCAATTCACAGCAGTACAGTAAACCGAGACACGAAGAAGTCGCAGAAGCCGTGTCCGGGGGGTTATGAAGCATCCAAAATTGGCGGCGATAAAGTATATATTACGCAGCCTCAATTGCAGCTCAAGTAAATATAGTTGAACCCCTTTTCCCGTCCCTGGTGGGAGCAGCATCTCCTCCCTCGAGAAGGCAGTGAACAGGATAAAGAGTAGCGAATTTGGAGCTTTTTTAGACAGAAGGTCATGAGTCCGATCTCAGGGTCTCTGTGCTCATACACTGAGGGGAAGCATTCCGGGGGGAGACGCAGGCCGCGAGCCTAGGATTCCAGGGGGGTCGTATCCGTTCATTGCCCTGCGGATAGAAAAGAAGGAAGATTAGTAAACTGATCGACTGCAGTTAATCTGAGAAAACTGGACACTTTCTGGAGAAGCAATTCAGGTACCGCCCCAAATACAAGCAGCAAGTTTCAATAAAGAGGACCAACATCTACGAAAAAGAGTTTGGAAAGAATATAAAAATTGTCATTATTACCCGCTTTGTCTCCATAAAGAGTAAGTTCACCAAACCATGCGTAAAACACAACGGGGAAACTCCGCCATGAGGATTTACTGCAAGTGTCTGCTCAGAGTCAGTCAGTCCCCATACAGCATATTCAATAGAGTAGTTCTAGGTCACTGCTACTAGATATGCCAAGCCGGACTCCATGGAGGGTGTTGGGTTACAGATACTGGCAGCGGACAAAAGGGAACTTTACTGGGGAAAACCTTGTGTGACGGGGCAAGTGGAACTAGTACTTGGGCAGGTGTCACAAATGCGTAGGCGTATTTGCACTGTGTTATTGCTCGCGGGTGTATTTTACTGTATGCATGCCCCGCATATTGGCGCACAGAAATAAATGGCACACAAGCATGCTCCCATTGATTTCAATGGACAATTAAGTTTAGTTTAATATGTGTTTTTTTCATGCGTAATACACAAAAACCACATGTGACCAAACCCATTCAAATCATAGCAATCCTCAAGCTAGAGGCGGTACAAAAAGGTACTGGAGCCTCCATGCCCTCCCGTATCACATCTTGTATCCAAGCTAGAGGCGGTACAACAGGGTACTAGAGCCTCCATGCCCGCCCGTATCACATCTTGTATCCAAGCTAGAGGCGGTACAACAGGGTACTAGAGCCTCCATGCCCGCCTGTATCACATCTTGTATCCAAGCTAGAGGCGATACAACAGGGTACTAGAGCCTCCATGCCCGCCCGTATCACATCTTGTATCCAAGCTAGAGGCGGTACAACAGGGTACTAGAGCCTCCATGCCCGCCTGTATCACATCTTGTATCCAAGCTAGAGGCGATACAACAGGGTACTAGAGCCTCCATGCCTGCCCATATCACATCTTGTATCCAAGTTAGGGGCAGTAAAACAGAGAACTAGAGCATCCAAGCCCACCCGTATCACATCTTGTATCCAAGCTAGAGGTGGTCCACCAGGGTACTATTGCCTTCATGCTCATCCATATCACATCTTGTATCCAAGCTAGAGGCGGTACAACAGGGTAGTAGAGCCTCCATGCCCGCCCGTATCACATCTTGTATCCAAGTTAGAGGTGGTACAACAGGGTACTAGAGCCTCCATGCCCGCCCGTATCACATCTTGTATCCAAGTTAAAGGTGGTATAACAGGGTGCTAGAGCATCCATGCCCACCTGTATCACATCTTGTATACAAGCTAGAGGCGGTACAACAGGATACTAGAGCCTCCATGCCCACCTGTATCACATCTTGTATCCAAGCTAGAGGCAGTGCAACAGGGTACAAGAGCCTCCATGCCCACCTGTATCACATCTTGTATCCAAGCTAGAGACGGTACAACAGGGTACAAGAGCCTCCATGCCCACCCGTATCACATCTTGTATCCAAGCTAGAGGCGGTACAACAGGGTACTAGAGCCTCCATGCCCGCCTGTATCACATCTTGTATCCAAGCTAGAGGTGGTACAACAGGGTACTGGAGCCTCCATGTCGGCCCGTATCACATCTTGTATCCAAGTAAAAGGTGGTATAACAGGGTACTAGAGCATCCATGCCCACCCGTATCACACCTTCTATCCAAGTTAGAGGTGGTACAACAGGGTACTAGAGCCTCCATGCCTGTCTGTATCATATCTTGTATTCAAAGCTAGAGGCGGTACAACAGGGTCCTAGAGCCTCCATGCGCTGGCCATATCACATCTTGTATCCAAGCTAGAGGCGGTACAACAGGGTACTAGAGCGTCCATGCCCGCCCGTATCACATCTTGTATTCTAACTAGAGACGGTACAAAAAAAAAAAAAAGAGATCTAGAGCCTCTATGCCCGCCCTTATCGCATTTTCTATCCAAGTTCGAGGGGGTACAACAGGGTACTAGAGCCTCCCTTCAAGCGGTTAGTTTTATGCAATAAATGATGCTGTTGCTCTGCTATTGTAATCAGTTACTTATAACAATGTTATAATCACACAGAGAAAGTTTCATCCCCTCTGACAACTTCTAGGGGAGGGATTGGTGCTGGCAATGAGTGTATAGATTTCTTTCTGCATTGGGACCCAGCAGCCAGCGAGTCGTGTTCACAGGAGTGGGTGGGCATTGTGCGTCCTGGGGTCCGTGCCCGTATACAGCGAGCACAGAATGGGGGCTGTGTTCTGTCAGAATGAGGTCACAGAAGAGTGTGTGGGAATGGAGGGTTAATCTGTACCAGCCCCTTGGACGTTGCAGGGTTCCCACTTAGTCACAAAACCTGTAGAATATATTGAAGATGTCTCCAGTCTGAAAGATGGATGTTTTGTTTTCAGGACCTAAAGACATTGCTTGCTGCAGTCGGTGGTAAAAAACTGGGAGTGTAAATGAATGACCATTCTCTTTTTGAGCAGTGAAATAAATTCCAGGTATGGTCTACATGCGGACACTCACGTGCCTTTCCACGGATGCACCAACTGAGCCTTTAAGACCTCTTCCTCTGAGCTTCCTCCTGAGGTTACACAAGATGGTAATGTACTTATGTAAGACCATTAGGTCATCTAAAAGGAATGACACAGCGGTCTCCCGTGTTGATAAGGCTCACGCTGCGGACACTTCACTTGTGGTCACGTTGGAAGCCTGACACTTAATTCCCCGACCTTGCTTCAACCGTATAATCTTATTACAGCTGAGAAGACAAGAGCGGCCAAGTTGGGATTTCTACGCAGAGAAAGCAGACTGGTACTGAAGATAAAATGACAGTATAGGAAGCCTGCGAGAATTGTGCCATCACACAATGTCAGGCGGCTGCCCTGAAAGCCTGGCTCTAGTCCAAAACCAGTTCCAATTTGATTAGCGACCCCTTCATCACAGTAAAAACAGATGCTACTGGATTGATGGATTGAAAGCCATCACCCAGCTCACACCAAGGGCCCTTTTACAT
Source organism: Eleutherodactylus coqui (assembly GCF_035609145.1). NCBI lineage: Eukaryota > Metazoa > Chordata > Amphibia > Anura > Eleutherodactylidae > Eleutherodactylus > Eleutherodactylus coqui. The sequence continues at coordinate 88,859,856 of NC_089849.1, forward strand.
GGAACGAGCTGGCAACGTCATCCCTAGCTCATTCACGCTCGGGCATTCCTCAGGCACTTCTCCTTCAGTGTTTCGCTTTCCTATGTCAATCACTGAGCAATTAGTGTTTAAATGGCACGAGACAGCTGAAACTGAACAAGCGAGAACCTCACGATTCTCCTTCGTTGCTCAGTCGTTTGCCCGCATATACACCGGACGATCATCATTCAGTTTTATTAATTTGAATGAATTTCTGAACGATCATTCCATCTAAAAAGGGCTTAATAAAGGGTGCACCGATCAAGAAACCCTCCCCCCACTCATACACTAGTGGTGGCCATACACAGATACAAGTAAGCCGATGGTGGAACAATCATTGAACGACCAACTGAGCGAATGTTACGACGGTGCAGCCATGTATACTTTAGTTCATACTGACGTTAGTTGGACAAACTCGTCCTGTCAATGACTGGGTCAGTGTGATCAAGGGCCAGTAAGCCCAGCGCACCAGTCCCTGATGGTTCCATACTGGTCAGACACACCGCTGGAGACATTATCATGCATTCAGCGAGCTAGGAAACCACTAAAATCCAGAGGTTGTCCACCCACAGGAGGCATGCACTACCATTACAGACCAGGGTCAGATGTACAGCCCTGCGTGACGAGGCACAGGAGCTATTGGCAAAACCACAAGAAACATTCTGCAAAAGCAGGAGCCTCGGCAGGAACCATTAACCCCTTCAGTGGCAGGTTTATTATTACTATGTCAGCGCAGCAAGCCCTGGAGAATATCCTGAAGTCATTCGAAGTGGCGAACGTGGCGCAATAACTGTGTGTCCTCAGCACTAGAGCTGTCCACGGAAATCTTCGGGGGTTTAACTACATGGTCAGTGCAGCAAACCTCGGAGATTTCCCAGGTGTGCCACTAAAGGGGTTAATACAGGAAAAATGTAAATTGCTTCAACTTTAACCCCTTAAGGATCAAGTGCGGTAAATATACAGAGCTTGGTCCTGGGCTTTAATCTTCACCGATAGCAGATGTACGGTGTGGGATTAAAGCCTCTGCTCCAGCAATCAAGCAGGAGCAGGTCGGGTCCTCAATGGTTAGTCCCAGACGAAAACCCAAACAAGAGACTGTTTTAAACTGCTTCTGTCTTCTCCTTTTCTGGGTACATAGGGCTCAATGAGAGCTATGTAGTAAGTGGAAGTATAACTTCTAGTATGTGACCGCTGTTTCACCTGCTACAGCAGAGCTGCAGGTCCTAACAGACCCTGATTACCTTTGGTAGTGATTGATGTCACACTAGGGGTAGGTTTTCCCCAGTAACTGGGACTCGTATGAATGTGGCTCCTACGGACACCCCAGCTACAGTGGGAAAGAGTCAAATGTGACCATGTGAATGTCCCCCAGAGGTCTTATATGACATCATGGGGGTGATCGATGGTAAAAAAAATAGTTACAAAAATAAAATATAAAAAAAAAAATAAAAATGTACAGAATAAAATAAAAATATATGCATAAAAAAAGAAAATGATCCACCGCGATGCGAGCCAAAGCCATCGCCATGTGTGCTCTGTAATCCAAAACTATACAAATTATATAGCAACAAGTCTGAAACAAAATGAGGAACCCAATCCCATGCTGTATTTTAATGTAAAAAAAAAAAAAAAGTTAAAAAATGTATCTTTTACCTCTTTACCCCCAATTAAACTAAAAAATGGGGGGGGGGGGGGGGGGGGAGTCTGTGAGAAAAAGATATAAAAAAATAGCCCCATATGCGACGGGAAAAAACATTAATAAAATTTGGTAGCTGAAGGAAAAAAAGAAAACACCACATGGGTAAAATCTCTAAAAAGAGCCTGGTCCTTAAGGGTCATTAAAACTGTAAAAAAAATGTTTTAGGAAAAAAAGTGTACCGAGATCTGTTCCAGACTGTGGATCCTCCTGGAAGATATCTACCACAAGGGGCGCACTAGACAGGCTTCAACATTTCTGCTCATTCTTCCTGGGTGAGCACCAATATCCATGCCTTTCATTATTTGTATTAAATTTCTGTGTGCTTCATATGGTCCTTGGTTTTAGCTAGGGGAGTGCGAGTGCGGCAGCATAAGGCCTCCCTCATACAGGGCGTTTGCAGAAACGCAGCGTTTTTCAACGCGGCGTTTACTGCAGATTCTGCCCCGTTTCAGCAGCGCTGGCATACGTTTTGGCTGAGTTTTCAGCTCGGCTGAAAACGCAGCCAAAAATGCTGAAAAGAAAAAAAAAAGTAATACTCACCTAGCCGCTGCTCTCTGCCGCTGATCCGGGCTTCCTCGGCACTCCCAAGTCTATTGCCGGAGGCCAGGTTTGAGAACCCGGCCTCCGGCAATAGAGCACTGTGATTGGTTGTCGGTGCTTGCTCGATGCCCAATCACAGCCCTTCATTGACTGTCTCAGCCAATCAGAGCTTGCTGGCGCTGATTGGCTGAGACAGTCAATGAAGGGCTGTGATTGGGCATCGAGCGTGCCGATAACCAATCACAGCACTCTATTGCCAGAGGCGGGGTTCTCAAACCTGGCCTAGGGCAATAGACTTGTGAATGCAGGGGAAGCCCGGATCAGTGGCAGAGACCAGCGGCCGCAACCCGGACTGCAGCGGCTAGGTGAGTATTGCTTTCTTTTTTTCCTCTAGCCTAGCTGGGACTGATTTTCCGGGTAGGGCTTCTGTTACAAGCCCTCACCCCGAAAATCGGCGAGCGGTTAACGCTGCCAAAAACGCGGCACCAAGTGTTGCTGCGTTTTCAGCAGTGCTAAAACCGCTGCCTATTCATTTTAATGGGCGACGCAGGGCTGAAAACGCCCCAAAATAGAACATGCATCGCTGTCAAAGCGCAGCGTTTTCAGCACTGCCTTTTCAGCCCTACTGAAATGAATGGGAGTGTTGTACAGCGTTTAGCGCTGGGCTGAAAAGGCAGCGCTAAACGCTGTATAAAACGCCCTGTGTGAGGGAGGCCTTAGGGGCTCTTCTCTGTACGCCAATACTATTAATCAAAATGGGGGTTAGATTCCCCTTCAATTGCTCAAATAAAGCACGCCTGTCTGGAATTCCTGCTCCAAACTTAGGAGCATTTTTTTTTACAGTTTGACACGTAACTTTGCAAATACTCCGCCTCCTCTTGTACCAATATAGAATGTTACTACCTCTTATACTCCGTTCACATCCAGAGCAGCATTCAACTTCTTGCTAAGGCTCCAGCCAAATCCCCCTGATCCCCTTGCTGGATCCCAAGTTCACAGCAGCCTCTACACAGAAGCCACATTCACAATAATGGATTGCAGATTACAGTCCACCTAAATAGTTTGAGGGCAACTCGTGGGACCGCGACGGCAACTCGTGGGACCGCGACGGCAACTCGTGGGACCGCGACGGCAACTCGTGGGACAGCGACGGCAACTCGTGGGACCGCGACGGCAACTCGTGGGACCGCGACGGCAACTCAAGATCAGTGCAGTAGTACTAAACAATGCCTGTGCAAAATGAGCATAGAGCTTTACCTCGCAGCATGTGGTTTTATTACCAGAACCTATACAATGTGCCGAACACAATGCTGGGACTTCTAAGGATGCACAACGCACTTCATTAACCCCTTAAGGCAAAAGCGCGTTGAATATATAGAGCTTGGTCCTGAGCTTTAATCCTGGCCGATAGCACAAAAAGGCACAGTATTAAAGCCTCAAACAGGAGCGGGTCAGGTTGCCGGCTGTCAGACACAGCTGAGGAGTCTGAGAAGGGAGAAGCATTTTTTAACCATTTCTGCCTTCTCCTTTCCCGGGTACACAGCGCTCAATGAGTATTATGTACTAAAAAGTGAAAAAGTGTTTCTTCCACTACACGAGCCGGCGATCACCGGGAGCCCCCTGTTACAGCGGAGCTGCAGGGTCCTAGTGGGCCCGATCAGCTCTGACAGTGACTATTCTCACACTAAGGGGAGTTTTTTCCTGTAACTGGGGATCCTATGGATGCGGCTCCTATGTATGTCCCAGCTACAGTGGGAAAGTGGGAGATATATATATATATATATATATATATATATATATATATATATATATATATATATATATATATATAAAAAACAACAAACAGTGTGAATGACTCCTAGAGGTCTTATCTGGGAGGAGGGGGGAGGGTCATAGATGGTATAAAAAAAGCTACAAAAAGTAAAAATAAATAAATAAACAGTACAAAATAAAAATATATACATAAAAAAATAAATTAATATTTAAAAAATAGCCCTATATGTCACGGAAAAAAAAAGCAAAAATAATTAAAGAAAATAGGGCAGTAAAACCCCACATGGGTAAAATCCGTAAAGTGTCTGCTCCTTCAGACACTTGGTCCTTAAGTGTTCACTCCCCACCGGGCGCAGCCTCGATAGTACCCGGCGTCAGTCAGAAGCTGTAACAGTACACACCATCTATAAAGAGCCGCCCCATGCAGTTAGTCTTGGCTTTACGGAAAGAGGAATGGTTATTATGCAGCGCCACACAGAACACCAGCATGCAACCTTATCACAACGGTCAATTACCCATAAACAAGGTGGGGAATATGATCTTTTCCTGCCTAGTGGGGGGAAAAGAAAAACAGATTACTCCAGCCATCCTGAAGCAGTTCACATGGCACAGAACTACCTGACAGCCACCTACCTGAGGGTCAGGACTGGAAAGTAAAGCACATCGTCAATGCTACTTAAGTGGAATGTGTCATCAGAAAATGACCTACTGGTTAAAATATTGGCAACTTTTTTTTTCTTCAATTTCCCATATTATGTATAGCTGAAAAGAATCCTGAAATCCTGCAGTTTTCAATTTGGCCACTAAGCCCAAGACTTCCTGTTCTGTAGAGGACAGCCATCGCACACAGGATCATAATGAAAGTGAACACCAATATATAAACAACATAACATCAGCTATTCACAATAGGTGATCCTACAAGCTCACCTCCTCCCCATCCCTGCACAGATCCCAAAGCATGCTCACTACATATTCCAATAGGACTCAATGAGTCCACCCATCAATGGTGTCTACTATACAAAACAGGGTATGTTAGACTATTATAAGGGTGGTTTCACATCGGTGGCAGGGATTACGCTTTCCTGCTCTGTTCGGGAAAATCCCACAGCCAACTGGCTCCACCCCTGGGCGAAACAGAACAGTGATAAGGGGATCCGCCTGCTTTCCACGCAGTTGCCTAGTTTTTGGATGGAAGAGAAATCACTGCATTTCGCGCCTTTTCTTTCAGTATTTTCAGCCGGATCTGCGTCTGAACCTACAGCCGGAGATCCCAACGCAGATGTGAAGCGGCTTTAGGCCTCAAGTCCACGAGCAGGTCGGATTCCGCATCCAGGAGCCTGCAGCGGAATCAAACCCTGCCTGCGATTGGCCAACCTGCATACCTGTCCATGTCTGTACTGTGGATGCGTTCGGAAGGGCTGGCCGGTGCTAAATGGGGCAACGCAGGGATGAACTCTTACCCCTGATGAAATGTCTCCATATTGTTTCTACTATCAACTCCGTCCCCCCGTGCAAATTAGGTGAAAAGCAGAAGTGGTAGAGTCATGGCTGCCCGGCAATGGATTGGCCATGCTGATCTACAAAACTCAGGAATGCTAACTTTTCTCCTTAGGGAGAGCACCTAAAAGGTGAGTGAGTGAGACTTCTAAGGCCATGCATGCTCCTCTGGGTAATATGCAAATAAGGGAGAAGGAACTATACCTCTGCAGTGCCACCTATTGGAAGGCGGCATTCCTGCAAGCCAAGCCTTGGCACACAGATGCAGAGTATGCGTCTCTTTATTACTAAGTAGCTGTTTGCATTGCAAATGTATTCATAATGAATAGTTACATAAAAATGTCAATTTGCACTGAAGATCCCTTTTAAGTAGGAAGTGGAAACACAATGTGAATGAGACCCCGCAGGGGCGGACATCCAGGCAAATATGTATTACACACAAAGGGGTTTCTGAAATATCACAAGTCATCAATGTGTAAACTCACCCTTTATCAAAGTATGTTGTGTGAACTGGATGGGAGAACTTTGTTCCGCTGTTTAATATACTGCTATTGCTGCTACTATTGCTGTTCAAGCTACCAGGGACGTAGGATTTCCGTGAAGCCTGATCCTTGGCAAAGTTCCTGCATGCTGCAAGCTTGGATTCTAAGGCCTGCGGAGAGAAGGACATCAGAAGTGAGTTGTACGCACCTAGGAGTTCGGGGAAAAAAGTCTAGAATGTTACATGTGGGACACACATATACCACATGTCCGAATAAGGAGACCCCTATGTTCCCCAGGGCGCATGATCAGTTTCCCCCTCAGTAAACGAATGGGAGCTAGGAAAGCCGTTCTCAGCACTCGTCACTAGATAAGACATACAAGTGTTTAGTAGGAAAAATCTGTTCCGGGCACATGTATGGGCAGGTACCATTCTTCCCCGAAAATCTTATTTTCGGGGAGGCTTGAAATATAAGCCTACCTCAAAAATAAGCCTTAGCTGCATTACCTTAAGAAAAAAAGGATGAATACATAACCTAGCAGGCTCGGGCCAGGTCCCTCATGCTGCTGTCCAGAGCTCCGGCGTGGTTCCCACTGTCCTCGGCCGCTCATACAAGATCACTTCCTGGTTATGGGATTCATAAATCCCACCTCCAGGAAGTGATGCCTGTGATTGGTTCTCCGAGCGCTGCTCAGCCAATTACAGCCATTGCTTTATGAATCGGAGGCGGGATTTATGAATCCCATAACCAGGAAGTGATCTTCTGTGGCAGCCGAGGACTGCAGGAACTGCGCCAGAGCCTTAGAATCATAGTATGGTAAAGTTGGAAGGGACCTCCAGGGTGATCTGGTCCAACCCCCTGCTCAGTGCAGGATCACTAAATCATCCCAGACAGATGTCTGTCCAGCCTTTGTTTGAAGACTTCCATTGAAGGAGAACTTACCATGGTAACCTGTTCCTTGGAGAGCAGCGGGAGGGACCTGGACCGAGCCTGCTAAGTAAATATAAGACATCCCCCGAAAGGAAGACCTACTGCCTCTTTTGGGGCAAAAATTTATATAAGGCAGGGTCTTATCTTCAGGAAAACACATCATTAAAAAAGGTCTTTGGTTTGCCATGTACACTAGTTGAGCTAATAAACCGCCTGCCTCCATTACACGTGTGAAGGTCCTTTTACATGGAATAATCATCCTTCCAACAAGCGAAAGTGAGCGCTAATTTTTCATTCTAAACACAGTCAATGATTGAATGATGAATCGCTTACTCTATGCAGGGATTAAAAAAAATATTGGCTTTTTCACTATTTGTTCAATTTAAATACCGATCGTGCAATCCTTCATACAGCGGATATGAACGAGCCAATGATGTGTCAGGCTGCGTGTGTGAACTTGAACATAATTGGGGGGGAAAGGCTGAATTGGATGGACATGATCATTCAAAGAAGAAATCTGCTCGTCTGAACGGACCCCAAGCAGTGGGTTCACTGTTAAGATTTGGCACCTGGTGATTAATAGGCTGACCATCTCTCCTGTGCACCAACAGGCAGTATTACAACTGCTGGAAGCTAAATAAGAATTCAATGTAAAATGAGAATACTTACACCCACTTTTCGTAAGAGGTCCCCTACAATGTTCAGGGCAGAGATCCTGGCGGACGGAGTTAGTGGGGTGGTACCAAATCCATTTGGTATACCTATGAACAGTCCATACAAAAAACAGGATACTTAAATAACATTAAACCAGAATTCACAAACCTTTACATCTTGGTTTACTGTCTCAGGACAAACATTAAAGACTACCAATGGGGGCTGCCAATGTGTGTTTGCTAGGGGATCAGAGCACTGCCCCCTGCAGACTGCGAGAATCAAGTGGCAGCGTGCCAGGAAAGCACCATGTCATGTTGTCCCAATGGCTTCCCTGTCTCTGGAGGCCACATAGTTAGCCCATTATCAGCAGTTGACAGTATCTATCTATATGTACGTCTGATGTAGGTCCATTAATGCAGAGCGGCGTCCTGGTGTTCCACCTCGGCAGAGGAAGACCTACCTTTCGGAGAGGTAAAGCTGTTGTCGGAGATCTTGCCCACAGGGGTAGCGGGTAAGGAGAGTGAGGCTTGCACGGCAGAATCCATCTTCTCGCAGTCTAGAGTCGGGGAACTGGGTGCGGACTTTCTTGTCCCATCGGTCTGTCTTTCACGTACTGCGAGTTCCTGCCGTAAATCTACCAACGAAATAAATATCAAATTTACACGGATTTCACTAATTAGAGGAAACATTGACAGCGGCTTCAGGATAGAAAGATCTGATGATTAAAGAGCCATCTGGTAAAAATGTTCCTACAGGACCAAAATAATCTCCTTCTTTGAAGTCCTGCCAGGTTGTGAGCAGCCTGCCACCAGCTAAAGCACCGCCAGACAGGCCGAGTATATACTGTATATACTGAGGCAGAAAATGTTACCGATTGTGAGAACAGAAAGTTATCTTATCGTAACCCTGAAAAAGCTATTAACTTAACAAAACAATACCCTAAAGCAATCAGAGTGTAAATAAAGCACCCCGATAGGACACTATATCCCGATTCAAGGGTGGAGAGGAAGAGGCCAGCTTGGTCTATGCTATTATATGTACGCCCCTCTCTCAAAGCCATGATCCAGGAGAAAAAAAAATTAACACAGTTTTAACACATTGTAAATAAACGGAAAATCTGCACTACTCGTATACTGCAGTTTATAATGAGGATCCCACCAGTCAGCTTTGCCTGTGATCTGATCTGCATGATGTCTATTAAAAGTGGCAGACGGCACAATATGTACAATCAGAGTGCGGCTTTTCATGCAGCTCTCCGATTATAGCCGAGGCTAAATGCTGACATTTGGTCACCTTTGAATAATGGTAAAGTTATGGCATTATGGCCTCATGCCACCCCGGCTGGTCGGATGCCGCATGCGGGAGCCTGCAGCGGAATCAGACACAGCCCGCGGCCAAGGACCGTGCTTATCTGCCCACGCCATCAATTTTCTTCACTGCGTATGTGTGCAATAGCGCCAGCCGGCGCACCGCCGCACTGGCACAGGGGATTTTTTTTTTAACTCCTGCTTTCCCGCAGAATCTGTAGCTCATACTTGCGGACAGGCTGTGGATTAGATGGCTTCCAATGGAACTTTCCGTGCAGGAACCGCACTAAAATGGAGCATGCTGCGATTGGTTTTCCAGATCAAAAGGTCAGTAAAACAAATCTGCATGTTTTAATTTATGTATGGACGCCCATGCTTCCCTATGGGCGGCTTAATTTGCGTATCCTCTGTGTGGGATTCCGCAAATCAGATCCACCTGTGGACATTGCGCCTTAAGCCATCTTTTGAGCGACATGTTTGGATGTAAATGTGCCCATCTTTCACTTTTCAGCCACATGATGGATTTCAGTTCTGCATGAAATTCATCGTTTGGCAGAAAAGCTGATAATACGGACTGCACGCTGTGTTCTACCCGGGGGCGCTGATAACTGCTGATTACATTGTCACAGCTGGCAGAACAAAGGGAATGTATTCAGCGAACAGCGGGTGGTCTGCTCCCTGAATACAGCTCCTGGAGGCTTACATAGCTGCTAATTGGTACTAATAGGCATTAGTACCAATTAGTAGTGTATGCAAAATGATCGCTCAAAAGCCACATAAAGGCAAGTATCAAAGATATTTCGAAAATTGAAGGTGTTGTGGCAAGTACTTCTGAAGCACAGCCAAGGAAATACAAAATTTGTGCATTCTGTCCATACCAGAAGCACAGGAGGACCACGTTCTCCTGCCACTCCTGCAGCAAGGCCATTTGTGGCAAACACACTGTTCCAGTTTGCAATGAGTGCAAGGAAGGAGTTTATTTAGTTTGACGATAGTTTTTAGGTAAATTTAATTGATGTCCTTTCATATAAGTTACTTTTTCACTAATAAATAAAATCTTGAAGTTTAGTTTTGTTAGTCTGTGAGACTAATATGTGGTGATCGTGATCTAGGGTTAATGTGCCTGTACAGTGCCCCCTATTGGAGAGTACCAGATGTTGGAGGGACACACCTCTTTACAAGGAAAACAATCAATTCTTTCATACCTTGCCAGGAGGAATTAAGGCGGTTCTGCACAATGTAGATGTCAAAGACAAGACACCACAAGATTGGTAATTCAGGGGGTGCAAATATTTAGTAAAAAACAGATAAGGCCAGGCTCACACGAATGGGTTGGACTCCGCATGTGGATTTGCACAGCAGGGGGCCTGTGATTCATTACGGAAAGTAATTGCGAATGGTCGCAGAAGATCGTGGATGTGAGCGTTTTTTTCGCACGGATGTATGCGTATAACCAGCGTATTGTCCACGCAGAAAGAAGAATGCAGACAGGGAAACTGCAGAAAGTAGTAGAACATTGTTCAGGTGAGCGAGTCGGCCTCCATGTCTGCTTTTTCTTTCTCCTCTTCTAGACGTTTCTGCCACCCTGTACTCAATGTTTAGCGCGTCTGGACGGCGATTCCCTTGCACCCATAGACCTCAATGGAGTCCATCTGCGCTAAAATAGAGCATGCTGCAATTTTTATTCTGCACGTGGAATCCGCAATTCTTACCCACGAGTGACCCGGTGAAATATCATGGCTTTCAATGCCCTCAAATCTGCCTGTATGAGCCCGGCCAAAGTCAGAAAAGCCAATGGATCGTTTGTGATCATAACATATGTATCACATGTTTACGTAAACCGATAACAAAACAGTTCCTCCAGTTTGATCCGGACTCAGAGCCTCCTGCTGCCCGGATGTAGTGCTTCCCATTAGACAGCTATATTTGGCAGCTTGTTAACACCTTTGGGTGTGTATAAGGAAACGTTCACATAAAGAGTATTGTGTCCACGCCGAGACGGCAGTGAGACTCCAGATATATAATCTTACCTCGTGCCTCATCCTTTAATCTCTGTACCGACACCAACAAGGACTCCTTCTCATCCAGTTCACTCTCCAAGAATGCATTCCTCTCAATAGCCTGATTCAAGCGCTGCTCAAAGTCTTCCAGCGACACAATTGTGGCCCTGCAGATGGGAGGTTGGGAAGAAACAGTTGCCATCAGTCTCTTCTCTTACATACGTCCCTTTTCCCGAATCAGCTGACATTACAAGATAGATTAAAGGTCGTCTTGTTGCAGCGTTTAGTCTGTAGTGAATTAAACAATGGCGCTGCTGGAAACTCAGTACCTTAAGTTGGTCAATCACCTTAGACGGCTGTGGGCCTGATCATCAGACAACTATTCTTCTCCAAGCGCCAACTCCCTCAATTATAGCGGGGGAAGGGGGGAGAAACGCCACTATCAAACTCTTCTGGCAGCAACTTACCTTCCTCCGGTCCAAAGGACAGGGCATGTTGAAAATGAACATACGTGATCCCTTTATCTGCAGTCGGGATATCCCCGTACACTTTAGACAGTTCCACTGAAATCGTGTTCAGCCAACTTACATCTAATGTACGAGCATCTTAATGGGAGACTTATGGCATGTCTATAGGATATGCTAAGGCAGTGATAGATGGGACCTATGGGACCCACACCCATATCTAGTTTTGGCCACTCATGGCCCTCAGTCCAGCTCACCGAGTAGAGTGCACTATGCTACACCATTCCCACATCTCCCAACCACTGTACCCAGAGACCCCCTCATCTATCAGACTATTATGGTATACGCCTGGATATACCAGAAAAGTCTGACACTGCAATAAGCCCTTGAAGTAACGATCATTGATCCGTTGAGTCGCAGTAAAGCCAACAATCCTCTCATTTGATGTAGTTGAGAATTGCTTTACTGCAGTGTTGTGAATGTGTGAAATGCATGACAACTACAACTGATATATTCATCCTCTATGGCTACTACCAAAGTGACTGTCCTCTAATTAACCTCCTAACATCATTACCTCGGGGAACAGATGTTAAAATGTTAACATCCATCACAGCCTTGGTTCCTGGTTTTCCGCTCTCCTTCCTACAAGAGTTATTACAAGTATTCACCCATTCCAACTCATTTCCCGGATCATTGCTTTGTATCATTAGAGATGCAATGACTATTAACTTTGCTTACACAACTGAATGTGTGTTGCACCCCCTGCAGCTGATTGCATAGGTTGGAAAAACTAATTACAATCGTGGGAGACACACTTATTAGTCTATGCTTCTAGCTCGTCAAGGTTGACCTAGTGGGTAATAACACTCCCTGAACAGCCCCCTTGATTTGTCATTGTGGAAGGGGACCAGTAAAACTGTCCTCCCCTTCAGTTAAGACTGATTTGACTCGTGTGGACAAATGAGAACCCAAGAAGGGGAACGGCCATATTTGCTCACTCCCACGTCCCAGTCATTCACGGCGATTGTGCAACTTACCGTTTGGCCCTCTCCAGGTCATCGTTGGCCTGTTCCAGTTCCCTCACGTACTTGTGAAGTTGGTCCTTGATGCTCCGGGCGCGACTCAGCTCATCCTCCAAGAGAGACACCTGCTTGTAGCTTTGTGCGTACTGATGCTCAAGTTTCTCCTGTAAGGAGGGACAACGTAATGCTTTTTAGTTCCGAGCAGTGGCCTCCAACCTACGGCACGCCAGCGTTGTATGCGGCATGGGACCCCTGGATAAGGGGGCCTCAGAACTTCTCATTTCTTTATCCAGTGATTGATGCATCACCCAACCCATCGGCTGATGGAGAAAGGTGCACAAGTGCTCGTCAGAAGACATTTGACCCCATGATTTACGATTACAGGACCCCCTCACCCCACCATCTCTTATACATGTATGTGCTGGCAATGCCAATCCATACAGCTGTACACCCTCAATCTAATAAAGGAAAATGGTTTAATCAGACTTGCACCTTTAAGGATTCCACCTCATATTTAAGTCTTTGGTTATCTGCCAGCAAATCTCTGTTCCTCTGCTCTGCCTGCACCAACTGAGTCTCCAGTTCGGCCTCCAACTCTCGGCTCCCTTCTTGAAATTCCACCAACTCGTCACGTGCTTCCTGGTAACTAAGGGTTAAAAAGAATTAAAATAAAATGAACCGCTCATTTAGATGAAGTTCACACAGGACATTACTTGTGGAGGGGGTTTCTGACCAAAAGTTTAAGGAGTTTTCCAAATTAATATTTTTTTGTCTTAAAACAGTTGTCAAGGATGAAAAGGACTTAAAGAAGATCTATTTATTGCCTACAGACTCCCCCGCTCTAGCAGCACATCGATGGTTCTCCCCACGAGTTCTGTTTACATTAGGTAGTCTGTGATGTTCCAAATAGAGGCTGACTGCTGCAGCCAATCAGATGTCAGAGGCGGGCTGCGATTGGTTGCAGTGGTAAGCCTGTATACAAAATACAAGATGGAAACAGCCTGCAAAAAAATATTACCTTGGAAAGCCCCTTTAAAAAAAGGATGGTACGATACAGGCGGCATTTTTTCCTTCCACAGAAATAAATTGTCTGTATTGCAGCTCAATCCCATTTATCTGAACACTGCAATACCAGGCAAAGCCTGCGGACAAGAGGGGTGCCCTTTCTAGAGAAAAAAAGTAAGTAAATCTTTGACTCTAGTCACTTTGTGCCGGGCATGTGGATGTGTGTGTACTACCACCCGCACAGGGGGTTTTTGAGGTTGCACTACACCACGTGTCAAACTGAAGGCCTGAGGGCCGAATCTGGTCCACCACATTATTTTATGTGGTCTGTGAGCTCTGGACGTAGAAGGACCTACTCTCCACCTTCCCCGGAAGATGCAGCCAGCACTTGGTAGAAGGGGCGATGCCATCTTGGATTCTGAGCTCGGACGTGTACCGTTCTGTGCAGCAGCTCCCAGGTGGTGGCACAGCTCAGACCAGGCACCCGAGCCACCTGCCAAGATAGGAGGCTTGGTGCTAAAGAGGCAGAAAGGGAGAATCTCCATAGAACTCCATAGCCATGTTACGGAGTAGTTACAGTTAGGGTTCGTTCACATAGGCATATGCAGTTTCAGTCTGTGAAATATGCCACGTTTTTAGACAAACTGGGCGTATTCACAACATATTTGGACTTTCTTGCATTTTATTTGGTGCGCGTATTCACTTGAATTTTCACGTGCGCAAAAAAGTTTAAAAAAAAAAAAAATGCAAGAAGGTCCCACAGATTTTTCTGCCTACATGTATAAGGAGGATTTATTACAGACATACATGATCCCACTGACTTTAATAAGCAGTTTAGGTCCGTGATGCAGACTATAATAGGACATGCTGCAGTTTTTTTCACGAGCGAGAAAAATACCTGTTCGAGTACGCCAATGCAAATGAACGGCGTTTGAAGCCGTCCGTATTATGTATGTAAAAAAGGACACGCATAATACGGAGCTCAAATACGCTGGTGTGAAAGAGCCCTTATAAATGGCCCTTTGAAGGCAACCATAATGCTGATGTGGCCCTTGGTGAAGTTGAGTTTGACACCACTTTGCTGCACTCTACATGTAGTGTGGACTTCTGTGCTGGTTTTACCCCACAACATACCAGAGTTATCATACTTAAAGGCAATTTTAAGTCCCAACATCACAGAAGAATTTGGGAATATAAGTTTATATCCATCTTTGAGACTATCAGAAACAGTATAAATCTTGGAGGGGGGCTTCTACATCACTGGAGATTATGAGATATGAGAAACCCAGAGAAGAGGTAACATGTTGGTCTGGTGTTGACCCCCTATCATCAATTTAGAGACTATAAACTTTCACATTCCTTGTCACTGGACTAATTATTTACTGTTATGCTCATCCCTCCCTGGTATTTAAGTGCTATTAATCCCAAAATGTCTGTGCCCTCTTACCCTGTCTCTGGTATTAATCTAGTGCAAATTAAGTACCCCATGTTTGTACATTTCCATGTGATCATGTATATTTATTAAATAGGTCTTTAGATTTGTTCCATATGCCTTAAGCCTCATGTCCACGGGAAAGATCAGGCCCGCTACGGATTCTCCATGGAGAGTCCGTAGCGGGTCCCTCCTGCCCCACGGACATGAGCGCTGAAATCAGAATATTCTCACCTGCTGCGGGCCATGCGTGTCTTCCCATCTTCACGGCCGGATCTTCTTTCTTTGACCCGGCGGATGTGCTCGGCATGCTGGCTGCGTGCCACGCGCATGCGCCGGGCCGAAGCAAGAAGATCCGGCAGGGAAGAAGGGAAGACAGGTACGGCCCGCAGCAGGTGAGTATATTCTGATTTTAGGTCTCCCACGGATCCGGACGGCTTCCATAGGCTTCAATAGAAGCCTGCGGGAGCCGTCCGCGCGGGAGACCCGCACCAAATGGAGCATGGTCCGGATTTTTTCCTGCACGCGGATCCGCGTCTGCAGGGAAAAATGACATCCGCAGGTATTTAACTACCTGCGGGTGTCTAATGCATCCCTATGGGGCGCGGATCCGCGTGCGGGAAAAACGCTGCGGATTTAAAATCCGAATTTGCAAGTGGACATGAGGCCTAAGGAAGGACCCTGCATAGGTTCAAAAGCTCGCTATAACACCATGCATTTTTGTTAGCCATTAAAAGGTATATCTACAAGATGACTTGGTTTCTCTTACCGAGTACAATCACACTTCGGTTTTACTCCCCTGTTGGTCCCAGTAAGGTATCATAATAGTAACATATATGGCTGCTCGCAGCTTTCCCTATCATTAACAACTGATCGCCGGCAGACATAATGGCTCAACCCATTAAATGTCCACCGAGTCAGGCATCACATACCTCTGCTTATAGGTCTTAGACAATTCTCTCCAGTAGACAATTTCTTCCTTCGGGCTCATGAACTCCGGGACTTCTTCATTGTCCATGTCTAGAGAAATCTAAGAAAAAAGAAAAGACTTTCATCACGGGAGGAATAGAAGTATGTGAACCCTGGCATCACAAAAGCACAATGCAGAATCTGACTCCAGTGCGAGCGGCTTTGTCATGTGGAAATAAAGTTTTGCTTCTTTTCTCCTAATGAGGGAGAGATTTATCAGGAAGCCTTCGGACTGGCACAGAGCTCATGAATGAGAGTCAGAGCCAATTAGGAATGCCTCCTGCCCCGCGGGCTTATGTCTTCAGAGAGAAATTAGGAGATGCCGTCGTCCTTGCCCCTGGAAGCCGAGACGAGGACAAAACGAGAAAACCTATAAAGATGTATAAATACACATATTATAGAACATTTCCGAAGCGCACAATGGCGGCGGCTCACTGGAGCCAAGACGTGTAGTCCCAGCGCCCCCTATGGAGTGCCATGATATTCGTATGGCTTGGATGGCTTCCCAGTGTTGTAGAACTACTAATCTCAGGATACCCTGACAGCCTGCAGCTGGAGAGCAACAGGTTGTTGACCCCCGGCTTACCTCATCTGTCAGTGATTTTACACGTAACGAGAAATTGTTCGCCCGAGCAAACGATGTCGCAGTTTGCCCAGGTGGTCAGTTAACTCCTTATGGACCAGACACTTTTTAGGGATTTTACTGCCCTGTTTTTTTCTCCAGCTACCAAAATTGTTTTTGCTGCATATATATTCACACACACATTTTTTTCATTTCACACTTTTCCACTGTAGTTGAGGCATCTATAGGAGCCCCAGTTATAGGGGAAAACATCCCCCTGTAGTGACATCAGTCACTATCTTAGCTGACATGGCTCTGCTAGGACCCTGCAGCTCTGCTGTGGCAGGTAACACACGGCAATCACGTGATTGCCGGGTTGAATGTCTCTCTGTACTACATAGCGCTCTTGGAACGCCATGTAGCCTGTAAAGGAGAAGGTAGAAACTGCTTTTACCTTCTCCTCCGGGTCCTCTGCTATGTCTGACAGCCGAGGATCCAATCTGCACCCAGATGGATTGCACAAGCTTTAACCTCGTGCCATATTTTTATCATCAGCTGGATTAAAGCTGAGGACCAAGTGTGGTATATATTTGCTGCGCTTGGTCCTTAAAGGGTTAAACACAAAGATAAATCGTTAATTCTTTCTTTTTTTTCCTTTTTTTATAAACGGGATGGTTCAGCCCTCTGTACCAGTGAATAAGAGCGACTGAACAATCGGCATTCAAACCGATTAGCGAACAAGCCAACAATCATTTTTAGGCTTGCATTAAATGATCAAAAAGCGCACAGATGATCATTTATCGCTGGCCGTGTTTACACTGGATAATTGGTCAAATTCTAACAATCCAGCGATTTTTTGAATGATAATCGTTCAGTGTAAAAGCACCTTAAGACCCACCTGAACTAATGAGAGGGGATGACCAATCAGGGACACAGAGGGGTCTTCCCCATACCTCGTTGGGTCATGTGACCCTTCTTGAGTTCTTACAAGTGATGGGACCATTACTTAATGAACTTGCCTTCCAGAACTGAAGGAAAGCTGGATGAAGCCAACGCGAGGACTCCTGATGGGGTTCTCTCTCCTCGACTCGCACACTAACAACATTCAGGAGTCTGTAGAAGTCCTCCTCTATGGGAGCCGCACCGTGCTGGCTGTCACCCAACTTTGCCGGAAACAGATGAATAGAATTTATGCTAGCAGCTTGAGGACGAGTCAAGGACTCCTATTTACTGGCCATGTTTAGAACTCGCTCGTTAAAGCCGCTTAGCATTTCTTTCCCATATTCCCCCGTTTCTAATCCTATATCAGTGAAGTGTTCCCATAAATCCCCATTTAGCATGTACTGAGAGGAGGATTCCCCGATGGTCATTACGTCAGGGCAGCATTCCTGGAGACGAGCGGCAGGAATCCGAGCCGTGGAAGCCGCCCTTACAGAACAATGCAGAGCTATCTCACACTCATTTCCTGCCCGGGAGGAGAAGTCACCAGATGTTATTTCTGATGGCCACTTCCTTTTTCGACTATCCCGCTCAAAGTGACATCATTAGAACTACGTAGCCTAGATTTTCTTCTTGGGTTTATGAAATTCCCATAACGGGCAGATACGAGACTGCATGATAAGGAGAGGAGGTCACTACTGACCGACAGATGGCAACAGATGGGAGCACCGAAGAATCTTTGTACATAAGGGTGTAAGAGGGGGTGGCCTGCATGGGCAAGGGGCACCCAATTTATCAGCAGTAGGGACAATGGCCTTACTAGCCTGCAGGGTTGTGATACTACAGCTCACTAATTCCTTCACAAAGCCTTTAAAAGGGGTATTCCCATCTCAGAAAGCCTATCTCAAGGTGTTCGAAATCACAAAACACTGTACTCACCCATGAGATGTTTATTTCCAAAATGCTCCGTTCTCCACATACTGCAGATATTGATTCCTCTGGTTGTTTACTGCTTGTTGCCAAGGAAACCGACCAACTCTTCTAAGGAAAGAAATGGCAGAGCACAACGTAGGTAGTGGCCGGGCCGGGGGCTAATGAACACGCACCTCTTGGCCTTCACATTTAGATAAAAGAAGTGCACAAGTACCGGCGTCCTCTGCTATTTCTTTCCATAGAAGAGGTGGTCCGTTTCCTTGGCAACGAGCAGTAAACAAAGAGGGCAGAGGAATCAAAATCTGCAGTATCTGGAGAACGGAGCATTTTGAAAAAAAAAAGTGTGAGTGCATTGTTTTGCGATTTTGAACACTTTTAAATAGGATTCCCAGGATAGAAATGTCCCTTTAGATTTACACGTCTCTGATCACCTTCAATATGATCACAACCTCTGTGGTCACCTGTCAGTGTCTGCAGCATGGGGAGGAACTTGAGAAGCCCAGGCAACAGGTTTAATAGATTTCTTAATTTGTGGGACGTTAGGACCTATTTTCAACACCTAACAAAGAAACCCATCCATTAGGTTTGCCACGTAACTCTTATCAGACCCTGCCTGACGTATCCACTGCACTGTTCTAGCTTACCGACTGCAATGGTGGCCATTAGCAATTGTCACCGGCATCTGCTTTGGATGGCAGAGGACCTTCTACCAGCAGGTCAGGGTTTGATTTTAAGGAAAAGATTCTATAATCATTATAGGTTTCAGCCATTGCTGAGCCGGCTGCACCTGATCGGGTCAGATTCCACATGAGAAGGCTCCCAACGGAATCTAGCCCTGACCATAGCCGGCATCCATGTGTACCTGTCACGTTATCTGCATAGCGGATGGCTGTGGTGAGCCACCAGTCATGCGCAGTATAGATTTTTTTTTAAATGTTTACTTCTCCCACGAAGTCACTAGGCTTTGACGCGCAACCCGCAACCTATCCGCAATATCAACTGCGGATGGCCCGCGGGTCGGAAAGCTTCCATTGATTCCATGGAAGACGTCCATGCGGAAACTGCACTAGGTTAGAACATGCTGCGATTTTTCCTCCGCTTGCGGAAATCGTGATTGGTTTACGCAAGTCAGCAGAAGGATGCGCTTTTACATAGCACGTTATCAACAGTATTTGCTGCCTCTCCATGCTGCGGACGCCAACCTCGGATTCCGCAATGCAAATCCATTTGGGTGCAACCGGCGTAAGGGTGGGCTCACACGACCGCATCTCGCAGATACTTGATAGCGACTGATAAGAATGAAGCACGCAGGAATCTCCTTGGAGGCCAGCAGACGCCCATGTTAGCATGGTAAGGAGTGTCTGCGTACATAGAGAGAACAGTCTAAGGCCCATTCACATACGAAGTGGCTTAGGAACTTGATACTCTTCTGCTTTTGAAATAAGAGCTCTTCAAGACATGTTTAGACAAGTTGGGGGGACTACAAGCTCAAGCATGCCTGGACAGACACTACTTGGTCCAGACAGTAACACAGACTGCATAGATTGCCATGAGTAGAGGTCAAAAGCTGCAAAGAATAGTTAGGATAGCCAACAAGACGGGCAATTAGTATCGTCCCACCGGTGGAGATTGGAACCACTCGTCAGTGGCATGGACACTGGACGAACTTATATCTCCTCTCAGGGGTGGTAATTCTTCATTGTTACAGCTGATCACACAATCTAGATGTCCAACAGTCGTCAAAACCATCAGCTTCTTAAAAGTACAGTGGTGCCTTGGGTTAAGAGTTTAATTCGTTCCGTGACGGAGCTCTTACCCAAAAAACACTTGTAAGGCAAATCAATTTTCCCCATTGAAATGAATGGAAAAACCTATCCATTTTGGATCGCGAAGCTCTCCCACTGATTTCAATGGGGATGCCGTTGCCCCATTGAAAGTAATAGGACGCCGGCACCCCCGCAGTGATTTTCAGGGAAGGGCTTAAAATATAAGCCCTTCCCTGAAAATCATCCCTAGCTGTAGTAAAAAAAAAATAAAATACTCACCTGTCTGCCGGGGCTCAGGTGCGTCTAGCCGCCGCTTGTTCTCCCTGCACTGCTCTGAAGCTTTTCAGCAGACGGGAATTAAAAATGCAGGGAGAACAAGTGGCAGCTAGACACACCTGAGCCCCGACAGTGGTGGACAGGTGAGTATATATTTTTTTTTACAGGGAAGCGCTTATATTTAAAGCCCTTCCCCGAAAATCACAGCAGGGGTTGCCGGCAGGCCATTGCTTTCAATGGGGTGACTGGCAGCAGCGGCCCCATTGAGAGCAAGGTTCTTAACCCAAGTTTTTGTTCTTAAATCAGAGCAAAAATTCAGGAGAGAGCCTGCTCTCAAGTCAAAAATCTTGTAAGCTGCGGCACTCTTAACCCAAGGTATCACTCTATAGAGTAGTCACACTTTCTTCTTTGGAGCACTCTTGCTCCGTTGGCTGTTTTCAGCTCCTTTCGGCAACTAAAGACGGCCCTAAAAGCGCTATAAGGGGCCAACTTCAGCGGCTGGAAGGAGCCAAAAACAGCTGACGGAGCAGAAGCCCCCTGAAGACGAAAGTGCGGATACTCTATATATCTAAGAAGCTGATGCCTTGGACTTTTTGACATACTGGAGCCACTTTCGCAGCTTAGTTGAAGGCTGAGCCAAGTGCTACATTGGAGGCTGATGCATCATCTATGTATCCAAATAATATACCTCCTCGGTGACCTCGGCAGGCGAGTATGAATATAATCACATCGTAAATGAGTCAGCAATGCTCTGCTCAGCCATAATGTAACTTTCTGATGGGAATTGGAGACGGTGACTGTGCTGGTGTACAGTCATGGGAAAGAGATTGGGTCTAGGCTATAACCAGGTCAGCACTTCTGGCAGTCCCATAATACTTCACTTCCATGGAGAAAGTATGAACTACACCCCTTATTTAAACCTACACTTGGATTTGCATTAAATACTGTCCACTATATAAAGCAATGTACTGCTATGAGATTCCATAGTGCACAGTGTTAGGGTGGTACGCAAGTGTAGCAGTCTGGCTCTAGCCTTGATGGGACTTCATGGTCTCCATGATGTGTCCCACCCTAGCCTGAGCAACAATGATGATTTTCATATGTAGAAAACAAGCCAAAAATGTAGACGCCAGAGATCAATATGTAAGGTAAACGGCGCTGACGGATGGTGGAACGCAAAATTGTGCAAATTTAATGGTGGTTCCACATATACAGATGGGCAAGATTTTGGGCACAAGATGAACTTTATCGAACCGCAATGGTGATGGAAAGGAACTATTATCGCCATTGAAGTCATTTTCTAAGCCCTTCGGCTCCTGGAGCCTGTCTAGAGTTCCTATGAAGGTTATTTATGGTGAGACCCATAGACCATGTCTACAACATCACTCCCGGATGATATATATGCTACATGCACAAGTCCCCAGAAATACCATCTCAACCAAGTTCAAGGATCGTAAAAATACAGTAGATATTACGCAGCAGGCCAACCGCCCCTGTACCCGGCCAACCGCCCCAGTGCCCGGCCAACCGCCCCAGTGCCCGGCCAACCGCCCCAGTGCCCGGCCAACCGCCCCAGTGCCCGGCCAACCGCCCCAGTGCCCGGCCAACCGCCCCTGTACCCGGCCAACCGCCCCTGTACCCGGCCAACCGCCCCTGTACCCGGCCAACCGCCCCTGTACCCGGCCAACCGCCCCAGTACCCGGCCAACCGCCCCAGTACCCGGCCAACCGCCCCAGTACCCGGCCAACCGCCCCAGTACCCGGCCAACCGCCCCAGTACCCGGCCAACCGCCCCAGTACCCGGCCAACCGCCCCTGTACCCGGCCAACATTTTCAAGGGCCCAGTAATAAGAGTTAATACATAAGGATGGAAACCAACGCACACAGTGCAGTAATATTCTAGACGCACAGGTGACCCGGCTAATACTACGCAAGTCAGGTTACATTCACACGGTGAGTGCGATATCAGGTCGAGAAACTGAGCCCAATATCGCGCTTCCAAATGTGTGTTTTTCACGGCGAGGCGAAGTGTTTTTGATTTTAAAAAAAAGGCATCACATTACTTCTGGGAAATTGCAATCTTCAAGCGCATGAAAGGATCACAAGGGTTTCCCATTGAGCTCACATGCAAGTACCATGCAATGTCTTTCAAGGTCCCATTGCAAACAATGGGTGAGGCGTTCCGATGGAACGCTGAAAATGGAACATCCCCCCCCCCCCCCATGCGATATAGTGAGAGAAAAGAGTCGCTCATGTGAATAAATCCCTTCACAAGAATGCATTCTATATTTGCGCGGGTTTTGTGCGCATCGCACGAAGAAGATGCAACCAAGCCCTTACAAGTGGCGTAAAACAAGGAAGACCAATATCAAGATCTGGTAAACTCCCAACACGGCAGCTTCTGACATGTGATACTTCCCCAATTGGTATGAAATCCCCAAGTCCTGCGGGGAGGTGAAATACGTTCAGACATCAGTGTGTATTATTTATTATCAGTGGACGCAGAATAACGAGGGGAAAACTATAAAAAATACAAAAATCACATGGTTCGAAACCATGAAGACGGCGCATCCAGGGCAGTGCCCAGTACAAAGAGGGCTCTATATGCAGCGGGTGGCCTGCAGCTCCAGCAGTGTCATGGTTAATCAGGCTTTTGTGAGGCTGCGAGCTATTCCATGTACATGTGACCGTCATCCTACAGCCCGGAGACCGCCGGTCATCAGATACTGCGCCCTGACCAACTCCCTTCCAGAAGCTCCAGCTCTCCCTCTTATGAGATATGGGCATCTTCTTAACACCCAGTACCAAGCTTCAGAGTGGCATCCCTAAGGGTAGGGTACAACACGTGCCAAAAGTGACCGACTCAGGACAAGCCTTCATAAAAAGTATGTACTGGGAGGTCACGGGACGTACTTCTATACAGAGCAGATATCAAGAACATATCACATCTGCTTGCAATGCCAGACATGCTCACAATATGGCTTGGAGCTCCGGAGGGTCACCGAGGGGCAGCGACGCCCGTGGATAGTCCTCCCAGCTTAGGACATGAAGAAAGTCTAATTTCACCACAACCAACCAACGTTACAAAATAGCATTTCCGCGGTTTCCATCACCAAGCAGACAATAGTTAGTAGAGGACGGCCAACTCCAACGTACAGCAAGATGTGGATCTGAGGACATCAAAAGACTTATCGGAGCAATGCAAGTCAACTGAAGGTCCTCGAATGAAGCTCTCCAACCTGCGGCAAAACTCTCACAATGCTTCGACAGCAATTAACAGAGAGCCGCAGGTGGGGAGAGCCCAGACCACCCATCAACAGGTCATCTTATCCCACGTGCCCCAACAATGAGCATCTGCCCCATGGCATTTCTGGCTACAACTGCTGCACCCCAAAGGAGTCAGTGTAATGATCGGACTAGAATGCGTCCCTGTGGGCGCTCCATGTCATGGGGTTTGTTTAGGGGTTATTCACCAGGACTAACCAACTACTGCTCAACTCCAAGGACACATGTTGTCCCTACAGAGCAGACAGGACCAATCAATTCCCCCTGCCCAGCTGGGACCTGGAGTTCCCTGTTCACGTCCTGATTACTGATAGGTGGAAATGAAAGAGGACGTAACGTTTATCAATAGCGGCGTACGGGTGAATGCAGACGGCCGGGTCAGATTCCGACTGCGAGATTCTCGCAGCAGGATGGGACACGTGCCCCTGCAGTGACCAGCGGCTTACCTGTTCGGTGTCTTCGCTGTGCTCTGAGGATGTGTCAGCTGGCGCACAGCCGCACATGCGCAGTGCAGAGCTGGCGCGTCTGAGGTGATACGGCAGTGTGAGCCTCACACTGAAATAGGACATACCGCGATCTTGTTTCCGCGCGATCAAAATCACGGCTGTCTGCATAGGACTGCACAAGCCAATGCAATCCCATGGCAACGGCGGAAATTCCTGCATTCAGCCTAAGGCCTCATGGATTCCGTGTCCACCCTACGTACTTCCTCCGTAATGTGGATGTGCCTCCGGCACACATGCGCAGTACAATCTCCCCGCGCCGATGACAATGCTCATTGCAGAAGTGTGGCGGCAGGGACGGCTGCCATTGACTTCATTGGAGGCCGTCCCTGCGTACCTGCTCTCTGATACAGACATGTGCAGTGAGATTTTTTTTATATACAATATATTGCGCATAGACAGCGTATCATACGCAGCCCATACAAGTGTATGGGGCTCATGCTGCGAGGTACGCAGAGAAACGGAGCATGCTGCGATGTATTCCCCTTGCAATACGCTCTATCCACACGCCGACGGGCACGGAATAATCAAGCTCCATTGACTCAATGCGGTGAAAACACGGGCATGAGCCCTTAAAGGGCCATTATTGGCCCTCAGTGAGCCTACGTTCTCACATACTCGCCAATGCGCATTTCCCACGGTGAAACAAAGCGATTTTTTTTTTTTGTAATAAAAAAAAAAAAATCACATTGCATCACTTCTGTGAAATTGCGATCCTCAGGCGCCCGTTTCAAGTTTGCGTCATATTCACGCACCAACATAAATTAATAGCGCATTACGTGCGCAAGTTAGGGGCTCATAATACCCAGCGAATTGAATCAATTAAAGTACGCTGATTTTCCTTGATCTAGTGGCGCTCGCCTATATTCATTGCGCAGAATCCGTGCATAATAAATAACGCGGCATGGCCTATTGCACCGCGTACTACACGCGATTTAACCCTATTGTTCTCTATGGGCACTCCATAAACGCAGATCATATGCAATTACACGGCGTACATGCCGCGTTTATACGCAGCGTCACTAGGCAACAGAGCAGTCAGTGGAGTCACCGGACCAGCGGCTTGGCGCTCACTAGAGGCTGCCGCTGGACATCGACGGCGTGATGTATTCCGGGGCGAGGGGCGCTGCAGCTGCTAAAAATCGACTGCAGATACGCAGCCAATTGCTGGTCGAAATCTGCGGTTGTGATGCGGTTGTCTATGCGGAAAAACTGCGGCATTTGCTGCAGTGGCCGATCCGCAGTATTTCCGCCCCGTGTGAACATACACGAAGCGCCCAAAACAATGGGAACTGCCATTTAAGGTTTTCAAATGTAAAATAATATTTTTGATACCCGCTTCCTCCACAGTGCCCGCCTGTGAAGTCCACATGCTCTGCTATACAAGTCTATGGGAGAGCGCACACGTGGGGCTCTGAAAATAGTCAGATTTACGGAGGGCACTGCAGGAACCAGGAAGCAGGTGAGAATGAAGAATGCCATCCCCTAATAGCTCCATAAGTTAGTTTACGGTGCTTTAGGCAGGTGCCAGGCGCCCTTCCTCTGGTAGCTCATCGATAAAACAGAGCGGGATAGCTATATACTAATATCTAGCAGGTAGTATTACAGTGTAGTCTCCCTAGCTATATACTAGTATTTAACAGGTAGTATTACAGTGTAGTCCCCCTAGCTATATACTAGTATCTAACAGGTAGTATTACAGTGTAGTCCCCCTAGCTATATACTAGTATCTAACAGGTAGTATTATAGTGTAGTCTCCCTAGCTATATACAAGTATCTAACAGGTAGTATTAGTGTAGTCCCCCTAGCTATATACTAGTATCTAACAGGTAGTATTACAGTGTAGTCTCCCTAGCTATATACTAGTATCTGACAGGCAGTATTACAGTGTATTCCCCCTAGCTATATACTAGTATCTAACAGGTAGTACTACAGTGTATTCCCCCTAGCTATATACTAGTATCTAACAGGCAGTACTACAGTGTATTCTCCCTAGCTATATACTAGTATCTAACAGGTAGTATTACAGTGTAGTCTCCCTAGCTATATACTAGTATCTAACAAGTAGTATTACAGTGTAGTCTCCCTAGCTATATACTAGTATCTAACAGGTAGTATTACAGTGTAGTCCCCTCTAGCTATATACTGTACTAGTATCTAACAGGTAGTATTACAGTGTAGTCTCCCTAGCTATATACTAGTATCTAACAGGTAGTATTACAGTGTAGTCCCCCTAGCTATATACTAGTATGTAACAGGTAGTATTACAGTGTAGTCTCCCTAGCTATATACTAGTATCTGACAGGTAGTATTACAGTGTAGTCCCCCAGCTACATTCTAGTATCTAACAGGCAGTATTACAGTGTGGCCCCCTCTAGCTATATACTGTACTAGTATCTAACAGGTAGTATTACAGTGTAGTCTCCCTAGCTATATACTAGTATCTAACAGGTAGTATTACAGTGTAGTCCCCCTAGCTATATACTAGTATGTAACAGGTAGTATTACAGTGTAGTCTCCCTAGCTATATACTAGTATCTAACAGGCAGTACTACAGTGTATTCCCCCTAGCTATATACTAGTATCTAACAGGCAGTACTACAGTGTATTCCCCCTAGCTATATACTAGTATCTAACAGGCAGTACTACAGTGTAGTCCCCCTAGCTATATACTAGTATCTAACAGGTAATATTACAGTGTAGTCCCCCTAGCTATATACTAGTATCTAACAGGTAGTATTACAGTGTATTCCCCCTAGCTATATACTAGTATCTAACAGTCAGTATTACAGTGTAGTCCCCCTAGCTATATACTAGTATCTAACAGGCAGTATTACAGTGTAGTCCCCCTAGCTATATACTAGTATCTAACAAGCAGTATTACAGTGTAGTCCCCCTAGCTATATACTAGTATCTAACAAGCAGTACTACAGTGTAGTCCCCCTAGCTATATACTAGTATCTAACAGGCAGTACTACAGTGTATTCCCCCTAGCTATATACTAGTATCTAACAGGTAGTACTACAGTGTATTCCCCCTAGCTATATACTAGTATCTAACAGGTAGTATTACAGTGTAGTCCCCCTAGCTATATTCTAGTATCTAACAGGTAGTATTACAGTGTAGTCCCCCAGCTATATTCTAGTATCTAACAGGCAGTATTACAGTGTGGCCCCCTCTAGCTATATACTGTACTAGTATCTAACAGGTAGTATTACAGTGTAGTCTCCCTAGCTATATACTAGTATCTAACAGGTAGTATTACAGTGTAGTCCCCCTAGCTATATACTAGTATCTAACAGGCAGTACTACAGTGTAGTCCCCCTAGCTATATACTAGTATCTAACAAGCAGTAGTACAGTGTATTCCCCGTAGCTATATACAAGTATCTAACAAGCAGTACTACAGTGTATTCCCCCAAGCTATATACTAGTATCTAACAGGCAGTATTACAGTGTAGTCTCCCTAGCTATATACTAGTATCTAACAGGTAGTATTACAGTGTATTCCCCCTAGCTATATACTAGTATCTAACAGTCAGTATTACAGTGTAGTCCCCCTAGCTATATACTAGTATCTAACAGGCAGTATTACAGTGTAGTCCCCCTAGCTATATACTAGTATCTAACAAGCAGTATTACAGTGTAGTCCCCCTAGCTATATACTAGTATCTAACAAGCAGTACTACAGTGTAGTCCCCCTAGCTATATACTAGTATCTAACAGGCAGTACTACAGTGTATTCCCCCTAGCTATATACTAGTATCTAACAGGTAGTACTACAGTGTATTCCCCCTAGCTATATACTAGTATCTAACAGGTAGTATTACAGTGTAGTCCCCCTAGCTATATTCTAGTATCTAACAGGTAGTATTACAGTGTAGTCCCCCAGCTATATTCTAGTATCTAACAGGCAGTATTACAGTGTGGCCCCCTCTAGCTATATACTGTACTAGTATCTAACAGGTAGTATTACAGTGTAGTCTCCCTAGCTATATACTAGTATCTAACAGGTAGTATTACAGTGTAGTCCCCCTAGCTATATACTAGTATCTAACAGGCAGTACTACAGTGTAGTCCCCCTAGCTATATACTAGTATCTAACAAGCAGTAGTACAGTGTATTCCCCGTAGCTATATACAAGTATCTAACAAGCAGTACTACAGTGTATTCCCCCAAGCTATATACTAGTATCTAACAGGCAGTATTACAGTGTAGTCCCCCTAGCTATACACTAGTATCTAACAGGTAGTATTACAGTGTATTCCCCCTAGCTTTATACTAGTATCTAACAGGCAGTACTACAGTGTAGTCCCCCTAGCTATATACTAGTATCTAACAGGCAGTACTACAGTGTATTCCCCCTAGCTATATACTAGTATCTAACCGGTAGTATTACAGTGTAGTCCCCCTAGCTATATACTAGTATCTAACAGGTAGTATTACAGTGTAGTCTCCCTAGCTATATACTAGTATCTAACAGGCAGTATTACAGTGTAGTCCCCCTAGCTATACACTAGTATCTAACAGGTAGTATTACAGTGTATTCCCCCTAGCTTTATACTAGTATCTAACAGGCAGTACTACAGTGTAGTCCCCCTAGCTATATACTAGTATCTAACAGGCAGTACTACACTGTAGTCCCCCTAGCTATATACTAGTATTTAACAGGTAGTATTACAGTGTAGTCCCCCTAGCTATATACTAGTATCTAACAGGCAGTACTACAGTGTATTCCCCCTAGCTATATACTACTATCTAACAGGCAGTACTACAGTGTATTCCCCCTAGCTATATACTAGTATCTAACCGGTAGTATTACAGTGTAGTCTCCCTAGCTATATACTAGTATCTGACAGGTAGTATTACAGTGTAGTCCCCCTAGCTATATACTAGTATCTAACAGGCAGTACTACAGTGTATTCCCCCTAGCTATATACTAGTATCTAACCGGTAGTATTATAGTGTAGTCCTCCTAGCTATATACTAGTATCTAACCGGTAGTATTATAGTGTAGTCCTCCTAGCTATATACTAGTATCTAACCGGTAGTATTACAGTGTAGTCCTCCTAGCTATATACTAATATTATTCATTAGAAGAATTACACTTGGTAACGCGATTTTTCGTGTTGAAGAAAAGGTTATTTGTTCCGTTCACTGATTGTAAAATATCGTGGAAAATAACTTTCATTTCGTAAAAAAAAGGTTGCCTGTGTGGTGCGGACCCCGTGTGTACTCAGAGATGAGCAAGCGTACTCGGTTCGGGTGTTTTTGGACTCGAGCACCGCTTTTTCCAAGTAACTGACTACTCGGACGAAAAGATTCGGAGGGGGGAGCTCTCTCTTTCTCCTCCCCCCCCACACACTCATCTCTGCAACCCCCCCCCCCCCCCCCCCGGCGCCCCCCGAATCTTTTTGTCCGAGTAGTCAGTTACTTGGAAGAAACGATGCTCGAGTCCAAAAACACCCGAACCGAGAAGGTTCGCTCATCTCCAGTACTCATGCATCATCTTAGTCAGCAAAGTTTGGGCTCAATAACTTCAGAACCGTTTGTTTGTTATCCAAATAACGTGAAATAACCCCGATTTCCTGGACACACAAAAATAATTTCTCTTTGTTGCCCAGTGTTCTGTACGTACTTATATGTGGCAACTAAGACTTATTTGGCTCAGGAATTTCTGTCGTTTAGGATCCAATGGCTGCCCATTTGATTTCCCTGATTGGGGTCTAGACATCACAGGATGGGGGGGGAGGGGGGGGTGGTCTCCAGATCCGGACCCCCGGAGAGGTACGTATCGCAACATACAACTTCTGCAATAGGCAGTCTAGCGGGGAGCTTACTAATCCTCGTCACGTTATAGAAGTGCTGTGAGCGGTCCAGGAACACGGCGCGACATACAGACATACCGATAGCACAGAGCAGACAGTCCTACACACCCCCACTTAAAGGGATCATCACACATGTGCACTTTAACGACTGCTAACGATCATCATGTATATATTACTGAAACCGCTGCGCCAGCCGTCAACGAGAACCCCCATCATACACGGCGTTACTATACCGGGGTACGAGACCCCCCCACCCTCCTGCCAGAAACCAACGCTCACGAGTACCAGATTTCGATGTATCCGACCCAAACCTGCAGCATATTTTGAGCTGTCAATTTGGACGCGATTCGCACGAAAACCCACATTATCTTGCAACACATCCACAGCAGATTCCCCCTTTGCCCGCTGGGCATCCACATCCAAGTCCGCGCCAACGATGTGGGTTTTGATGCAGTTTTTGGCACTGAATTTGACATGGATTTTTCGAAGCGGCAAATCCACACGCAGTCATTATAACACAAGCGTTCGGAAAACGCCGCATTTTGTAACAGCATTGAGAGCGTTTTTAACGCACCCCATTTCAATGGGCGACGCAGGGCGTCAAAAACACGCTGAAAATGGAAGATTGAGCGTTCGTTTTAGCAGCAAGCGGTGACCCGGCCTATCACACGCAAATGTGAGCGGAACGCGCAAGGCAAGGTAATCGATTGATGCGCAGTAGCTCGCGGGCAAACGCGTAATATTTGGTACAATACGCTCCTGCGAGCCCGGCCTACCCACCACATGTGAACGTACCCGTACAGCGATAAGTCGGCGGCCCTCCGGACAGCGTCCCCTTCACCGGAGATCCTGCGGCGTTACCACAGCAACTCCCATCCATCCGTACGCGGTGAAAAGTGCGAAGAAGGAACTGCAACCAACTTTATTGACAAATTCACTGCCAAGACTGGTGGAAGCTACGAAGGAAACAGTCAGGATGCAGGCGGTGGGTCACGGCGGCCTCCGGGGAAACACGGTCACCACAAAATACTGCGAACACGAAGCAGATCACCGACGTCCGAGGAGAGGCATCCTGACAGCCATCCCCAGGTCCGACACACTAATCCCACACGCATGACCGGCACACGCCAGCAGCATCTGCACCGGGATCAGACGTGTCAGCTTACAGCCACAGACACAACAGAGCAGGGAGTGATCCCCGGCTCAGCCAATCACAGGGGAAGCAGCCTACACCCCCGGGCCAATCAGAGGTGAGCAGGGGTGGGAGCAGGGTGACAGCTTGTAGAACAGAGGTAACAGGTGACAACCAGAGCCAGGTAACCAACACAGCTCTGCTACACCACAGTATTGTCTGCCCGCTGCTACATATCTATGTCAGATTGTGGGGTTAAAGGGACTTAAAAGTATGGCGCACGGTTACTGCGGCACGCAGGCGGCGTCCCCCCAGGATACGTCCTGTGCAGGGGCATACAGATCAGGGGCAGCACACCGGACCGCTGACCGACAGGGGAGAAGACCCCGCAGAGTCTCATTGGGGGGAAGCGTCCGCAGAGCTGGGGCATCAGTGACAACGGGAAGCTGAAGTACCGGCACATCAGGGGTACTGCAGGATCTGTTCCGTCACCTCCACATGGCAGGTCACCATGACGTCACCTACACGGACTATATATACTAGCGGGCACAGCGGGCTCACTGACCGCCTACCGACTGGTGCGCAAAACTGCCCCACCAGAAAACAGACCGCATCCGCCTGGTGCGGATGATTCCATGCATGGCACGGACGACCCGACGCATGGCAGCGGCACGGACAACCCCATGCATGGCCCCGACGCGGACGACCCCACGCATGGCCCCGCCGACCCCCGGCGCGGACGACCCCACACATGGCCCCGGCGCGGACGACCCCACACATGGCCCCGGCAACCAAACGCATTGGCCCCTGGCACGGACGACCCCACGCATGGCCCCGGCGCGGACGACCCCACGCATAGCCCCGGCGCGGACAACCCCACGCATAGCCCCGCCGACCCCTGGCGCGGACGACCCCACGCATGGCCCTGGCAACCCAACGCATTGGCCCCTGGCACGGACGATCCCACGCATAGCCCCGGCGCGGACGACCCCACGCATAGCCCCGGCGCGGACGACCCCACGCATAGCCCCGCCGACCCCTGGCGCGGACGACCCCACGCATGGCCCTGGCAACCCAACGCATTGGCCCCTGGCACGGACGATCCCACGCATGGCCCCACCGACCCCTGGCGCGGACGATCCCACGCATGGCCCCACCGACCCCCGGCACGGACGACCCTAAGCATGGCCCCACCGACCCCCAGCGCGGACGATCCCACACATGGCCCCGGTTCCAAGTCACCATCTGCTTAGTGATGGGCACAGAACGTCTCCAATGGGGTCAGTGTTGCCCGTTCTGTGCCACCTGACAGCTACATGGGGCCGCACAGCAGTAGTGATTGTGTATATCTAATGATCTGGGGACCCCGAAGCCTCCACACCCACACTGCTCCCCGAAATATCACCCCATCCCATTATCCCCAGTCTGATCTCCACCCCATACCCCAAATCTGATGCTCCATCTGATCCCCCCCTTTATTCCCACTGTCACCCCAAATCTGATGCTCCACCCCCCAATCACATCTCCCCTGTCACAGCGGTGATGCTCCACCCTGTCCCCCGTCTCCCCCGGTCTGTGCCTCCTTCGTGTCCCCGCACATCCCAGCCTCCCCCCGCCACACACGGGCGTACAGCCGCACACAACCCGCTGCGCCCCCACACGGCCGCTTACCGTCACGGAGGCCCCGCTGTCCCGGCCCGGTCGCTGAGCGGCGGTTTCCGGTAGACACGAAGCGTCATACGTCACCACCAGGCGGGGGCGTGTCCTGCTGCCAGCACAGGGGAGAGCCCCGCCCACCGTCATGTGACGTGCTGCCGGCTGACGCCCTGTCAATCTTGTCTGTATGCACAGTGGGCG
This sequence comes from Eleutherodactylus coqui, assembly GCF_035609145.1. NCBI lineage: Eukaryota > Metazoa > Chordata > Amphibia > Anura > Eleutherodactylidae > Eleutherodactylus > Eleutherodactylus coqui. Next base: position 88,892,727 of record NC_089849.1, read on the forward strand.
GAGCTGCCGGCTGAGGCTGGAGGAGTACAACTCCCAGCAGTATAGAAGGGATCGGCTCACGAGCCTGACCTCGGTGACAGGCCCCATACATGAACCCTCTCCATGACGTCATGTCGTGACGCAGTAGCCTATAGTGTACATAACGTGTCCTCCTCCTGCTGCCAGTATGATAGCACCATGGTGTGAGGGCAGAACTAGGACCCCTCTGAGACCCCGACCAGTGCGGAGAACAGGGGGCCCAGATGAGCCGCCGCCGGCAGCAGCTCTGTGAGGACGTAGTGGTGCGACTGGTGCTAAATACTGGGTTATTACCGGTGGTCTCCCCATGGGACACTCCTAAGGCCGCAGTCACATCAGCTGGGACCCCCGGAGGTTCTGTCGTAGATCCGCCATAAAATACAGCGCTTATTTGCCCGTTCAAATGCCAGGCTGCTGAGCGGAGACCGAACGGACGCTGTTATAGTCAGTGGGGTCCGTTATAGTCAGTGGGGTCCGTTATAGTCAGTGGGGTCCGTTATAGTCTGTGGGGTCCGTTATAATCAGTGGGGTCCCTTATAATCAGTGGGGTCCCTTATAATCAGTGGGGTCCGTTATAATCAGTGGGGTCCCTTATAGTCAGTGGGGTCCGTTATAGTCAGTGGGGTCCGTTATAGTCAGTGGGGTCCGCTATAGTCAGTGGGGCCCGCTATAGTCAGTGGGGTCCGTTATAGTCAGTGGGGTCCGTTATACTCTGTGGGTCCGTTATAGTCAGTGGGGTCCGTTATAGTCAGTGGGGTCCGTTATAGTCAGTGGGGTCCCTTATAGTCAGTGGGGTCCGTTATAGTCAGTGGGGTCCGTTATAGTCAGTGGGGTCCGCTATAGTCAGTGGGGCCCGCTATAGTCAGTGGGGTCCGTTATAGTCAGTGGGGTCCGTTATAGTCAGTGGGGTCCGTTATAATCAGTGGGGTCCGTTATAGTCAGTGGGGTCCGTTATAGTCAGTGGGTCCGTTATAGTCAGTGGGGTCCGTTATAGTCAGTGGGGTCCGTTATAGTCAGTGGGGTCCGTTATAATCAGTGGGGTCCGTTATAGTCAGTGGGGTCCGTTATAGTCAGTGGGGTCCGTTATAGTCTGTGGGTCCGTTATAGTCTGTGGGTCCGTTATAGTCTGTGGGGTCCGTTATAATCAGTGGGGTCCGTTATAGTCTGTGGGGTCCGTTATAATCAGTGGGGTCCGTTATAATCAGTGGGGTCCGTTATAGTCAGTGGGGTCCGTTATAGTCTGTGGGTCCGTTATAGTCAGTGGGGTCCGTTATAGTCAGTGGGGTCCGTTATAATCAGTGGGGTCCATTATAGTCAGTGGGGTCCGTTATAGTCTGTGGGTCCGTTATAGTCTGTGGGTCCGTTATAGTCTGTGGGGTCCGTTATAGTCAGTGGGGTCCGTTATAGTCAGTGGGGTCCGTTATAATCAGTGGGGTCCGTTATAATCAGTGGGGTCCGCTATAGTCAGTGGGGTCCGCTATAGTCTGTGGGTCCGTTATAGTCTGGGGGTCCGTTATAGTCAGTGGGGTCCGTTATAGTCAGTGGGGTCCGCTATAGTCAGTGGGGTCCGCTATAGTCAGTGGGGTCCCTTATAATCAGTGGGGTCCGTTATAGTCAGTGGGGTCCGTTATAGTCAGTGGGGTCCGTTATAGTCTGTGGGTCCGTTATAGTCTGTGGGTCCGTTATAGTCTGTGGGGTCCGTTATAATCAGTGGGGTCCGTTATAGTCTGTGGGGTCCGTTATAATCAGTGGGGTCCGTTATAATCAGTGGGGTCCGTTATAGTCAGTGGGGTCCGTTATAGTCTGTGGGTCCGTTATAGTCTGTGGGTCCGTTATAGTCAGTGGGGTCCGTTATAGTCTGTGGGTCCGTTATAGTCTGTGGGTCCGTTATAGTCAGTGGGGTCCGTTATAGTCAGTGGGGTCCGTTATAATCAGTGGGGTCCATTATAGTCAGTGGGGTCCGTTATAGTCTGTGGGTCCGTTATAGTCTGTGGGTCCGTTATAGTCTGTGGGGTCCGTTATAGTCAGTGGGGTCCGTTATAGTCAGTGGGGTCCGTTATAATCAGTGGGGTCCGTTATAATCAGTGGGGTCCGCTATAGTCTGTGGGTCCGTTATAGTCTGGGGGTCCGTTATAGTCAGTGGGGTCCGTTATAGTCAGTGGGGTCCGCTATAGTCAGTGGGGTCCGCTATAGTCAGTGGGGTCCCTTATAATCAGTGGGGTCCGTTATAGTCAGTGGGGTCCGTTATAGTCAGTGGGGTCCGTTATAGTCTGTGGGTCCGTTATAGTCTGTGGGTCCGTTATAGTCTGTGGGGTCCGTTATAATCAGTGGGGTCCGTTATAGTCTGTGGGGTCCGTTATAATCAGTGGGGTCCGTTATAATCAGTGGGGTCCGTTATAGTCAGTGGGGTCCGTTATAGTCTGTGGGTCCGTTATAGTCTGTGGGTCCGTTATAGTCTGTGGGTCCGTTATAGTCAGTGGGGTCCGTTATAGTCAGTGGGGTCCGTTATAATCAGTGGGGTCCGTTATAGTCAGTGGGGTCCGTTATAGTCTGTGGGTCCGTTATAGTCTGTGGGTCCGTTATAGTCTGTGGGGTCCGTTATAGTCAGTGGGGTCCGTTATAGTCAGTGGGGTCCGTTATAATCAGTGGGGTCCGTTATAATCAGTGGGGTCCGCTATAGTCAGTGGGGTCCGCTATAGTCTGTGGGTCCGTTATAGTCTGTGGGTCCGTTATAGTCAGTGGGGTCCGTTATAGTCAGTGGGGTCCGCTATAGTCAGTGGGGTCCGTTATAGTCAGTGGGGTCCGTTATAGTCTGTGGGTCCGTTATAGTCTGTGGGGTCCGTTATAGTCAGTGGGGTCCGTTATAGTCAGTGGGGTCCGTTATAGTCAGTGGGGTCTGTATGGTGCCGTTCAGTTCCATCCTAAGACGGAGCATTTGCACCATAGGGATTCCCCTTTCCTGCTCCCTCCTCAGAGCAGGAAAACGGACCTCCGACACCAGTGTGAGACCCCCAGAACTCCGTTTAAGGACACTCAGAGACAGGAATTTGATATCAATGGAGACAAAAAGTTTTGTTGTACATCATCAGACATGTTTCCCCCCCATCGGTGATCACTGTGACCTCCTTTATCACCGGACACACATGGAGCCTGCAGTCACGTTCCTGACATACATGTTGTAGTGGGTCAGGACTAACAGATGCAATGACTTCTGGGATGCCGCACAGTGGGGGCACGTAGACCCTGAGGCTGGGTTCACACAGGGAGGATTTGCAGCGGAAATTTCGTTTGGAATTTCGTCGCGGCAAATACGCCTGCGGCCGCTAATCCTGGGATTGGCCAGCCAAGGGATGGCGAATCAGTCGCGGCAAAGCCAGCAGAAGCCGATGTTGCGCCGCGGAATCCTCGACCGCAGCATATCCATTCTTTTTTTTTTTCCGTTGTGGCCGCGTTCCCCTCTATGGGAGCGCCGGCTGCAAACGGAAAAGTGTGCGGCCAAGCTGCTCCAAAACCCATGGCTAAGTGCTGCAGGTTTTGAAGCAGCGCTTTCCCGGCGGAAATCTTGGTTTTTTTCACTGCGGCCAAACCACAAGATTTCCGCCCGGAATACGCTATGTGGCAACCCAGCCTCATACTGCCCCAGAGGAAGCTATCACAAGATGTAAAGGTCCGGGAAACATGGGGGCCGAGGAAGAAGTCACTATGGTCATCACCTGCACAGCCGACCCATCTGTGTGGTAGTCGCCGCTCACTTCTGGCGGCATTGTGATAATGGGGTGGGGGTTCTGGTGGGAGTTACGGTTCCAACTGCGGCAAAAGCCTTATCTGTAGCGTCCGGGTACAAAATACCCCGGATTGTTTCCTCATAGAGGAAGAAGGGGCCGCACACTTTATACAGGTTATAGCGCAAATCCCATTCACCGCGGGGGAGTCGCGCGTACGCTCCACGTAGACCGGTGGGGTTCTCACCCAGGATTATGACATTACCTGAAAGCTGGAAGGCGGCTTCATCTCTAAACACGAATCATGACACATCCCTGTCCATTAGTTTCCATACTTTCACAGAAAGAACGTCGCCGCGCTTTATCGTCCGGTTTCACGGCCGGTAACCATTGCAATCAGTAGGGATAATAACATCACAAACATTTGCGCAGAATCTCCCTCCCACACAGCCGGCGGCGGGACATCCGATTCTCTGCTCAGTCTGACTGGATTTCTAGGACTTTGTGTGACGCTTGCCCGGACGCTCCGCTGTTTCCTCGCTTACTGGTGGACGTCCGGAAGGTTTTCGCTCACAGATGCAACCTTCTTTTTTACTATTGGAGGACCGCTTACGAATTGTGCGCCCACTGGGCGAAATTCACCAACCATTGCTCAAAAATGACGTTGCACACTAATAACAGACTTTAGATGTGAAAATCAAGGACATAAAACCTTCGCCTGTCTTCACTGGCAGCCATTTTGTCTCATATCCCCCTAGCGACGACAGTAGCGGCAGTATTAAACATTTTGGGCCTCATTTGGCAAAACTGTCTAAGGCCGCTCTCATATCCAACGCGGGCGCATTGTCATTGTGCGACACGTGATGCCAGTAGCCCATTGATTAGCATTTTGCCACTTATACCAGTGGGTTTTCTTTGCACACGTGTTACACATAAAATAAAATAAAAATCGCAGCATATTCTATCTTGGCACATATAACGCACGCGTACATGCCAAGATCGTATGTGGGGATTGGCGGCATGTAGTAGTACACATCATTGCGTACTAGCTGTGCACAGCACGCTGGCACACACGGTCATGTGAGCCCGGCCTAACAGTAAGACGGGCCTTGTTGCCCATAGCAACCAATCACAGTGCAGCTTTCATTTTACCTCACCAACTTAAGAGATGAACGCTGCGCTGTGATTGGTTGCTATGGGCAACAAGGACGTCTTATGGGAGACAGTTTTGCTAAATTAAACTTTTTGAGTTGCTGTTTCCATTGATATCAGATTTCTGTATCTGACTGTCATTACACGGAGCTCTGGGGGTATCACCTGTAATAAAAATGGATGCGGCAGGACTGTCTGCGGGTGGGAAATCTGAACATACTCTGTTTCAAGATCAATGCTTAATTTCAGTGAATGGAAACATCTCTGTTTACAACCAGAGTCTGAAGGCCCAAAGTGGTTCTGGGCATAAAAGCTGGCACTACAGTGGGCAGACATTTTACTGATTTGAATAAGTAGTGTTTTCAAAGGGTTAAATGGGTTTGGACCACTGATGTCATACTGTCACTATACAGAGGGTGATGCCTCGCATCAGATATAGTGGCGTTCATCCTGGGCATGAATGCTGGCATCAAAGTGGGCAGGCCCCTGACTTTTGGTGATTTGAATAAACTAGTGATTTCAAAGGGTTAAAAGAGTTTTGTCCACTGACCTAACACTGTCAGCATACAGAGGGTGATGCCCCGCATGAAAGCTGGCATCAACCACAAGGATCCATGCAGTGCCGTGCCTGCAGTTACAAGCGCCGGCCACTACATGGGAGATCGTCGTGGAAGCTTCCGCTCTGACCTCTGTGTATTTGCGGCGCTGACTGCATGCGCCAGCTCAGCTGATCGGTTGGGGTCCCAGGCAGCGGACCACAGCCCACCAACTATTGATGACCTATCCTGATGATTGGTCATTAATAGTATTTCCCTGGAAAACCCCTTTAAAAAAAGGTCTCATTAAGGGCTTTTACCCACTAGCGTTTTTTTAACGCTGCGATATCGCTGCGCTTTTTTTTACTGAAAATGTCAATGGGACTTTCTAATGTTAAAATCGCATTGCACAAAAATTGCAGAAGCGCAAACATCGCGATTTTTGCGCGATGCGATTTTAACATTAGAAAGTCCCATTGACATCTGCAGTAAAAAAAAACACTAGTGGTTAAAAGCCCTACAGGATGAGGGAAACCAAAAATACATTTATTGCAAACAAGAAACTGAAAGAAAAAGAAACCAAATTCAGCATTGTTCTCAGCTGAGGGTTTGGTACAGTAGTATCCAGTCTCCACAATCCTTTTAGGCCGGCCGCACACGGCCGGGTCAGATCCTGCAGCGGGTCCTGCCCGACCAGAGACCCTGCTTACCTGTCCAGATCTGTGCTGTGGATGTGCCGGCCGGCGTGCTGGGCACATGCACAGTGCTGATAGTGCTATGCCATTGCTAGGCAATGACGCGAATTCCTCTGCCCGTCTGCAATGTCATCTGTCAATCCGCATTCAAATAGAGCATGTGGGCGATTTTCCATCCGCAAGCAGAAAATGGCAATTGATTTCCACTCATGTTCATGGAGAAGCGATTTTCAATAGCAGGCTAAGGGGGGTATTAGTGTATCTTGACTCCACCAGAAGCTATGGGTTTGACAGGAGAAACGCCCCTGTCACACCCCCAGCTCCCGAGTGGCTCAATAATACCGCTGCTGCCAGTGTATTGTGTCCCTCGCTCGTCCCCACCTGCTTACCCTGAAGCTCCTGGCTGCTTTGTGTCAAAGCAGAAGACGGCACCGGTGTCACCCTTATGCCGCTGTGTTACAGCTCGGTGGAGCTTTGGCCACTGACTCCTCCGCTGGGGCTTGTGTCGGGGGGGCCGCAGCAGACGCTCCCCGCCCATTTCTCTCCCCCCCCCCCCCCCCCCCATTGCTGTGTGACTGCCCGAGGGAGCTCAGCTCAGTCACTCCTCTGCTGGAGCTTCTGCTGGTGCCGCTCCTCACGCTCCCTGCTGCTGCTGTGTGACTCCTGTGCTGCCCGTTCTGCTGCTTATGCTCACTGTGGCTGTGTCCCGCTGCTCCTGCTGCTGAGCCACTTACATGGCCTCAGCTGTCAGTGGGTCCGCTGCTGTGGCTTCACCCCTCCATGCTCTGCCAGTGTCTCCTCCACGGCCTCCAATTATATGAACAGCGCAGGAGACTGCAAAGGGAAGAACGTCCAGCAGCAGACGGGAGATTTCAGTGGAGCCTACAGCCAACATTATCGCCAAGGCATATGATGACTCCCACCCATTCTCCTGGCAGGGGCGTTGGTTGGAGGGTGTGCATCTTGACTCCACCCATTCTGCTGGTGGCGTCAAGATACACTAATACCTGCTATGGGCAGTATGTGCTGTGGAATCCGGAGGCAGACGCCCACTCCTGATTCCGCCATGCAAATATGCCCGTGTGCATTGGGCCTTATGAGTCTGCACTGCAGACTGATACATTGTAGCAAACGATCAGAACAGGAGAGAGATTTGTGCAGATATGTTAACCCTCAGCTGTGAGAAGTGGTGATGAATTACAAAATTACTTTTCATGGCAGAGATGAGAAAATCTGTCCATCTGTTTTCACCTGTCAGAAACAGTCGAGTGCTTCAGCCCAGCGTCATTTCTGTAACTCTCATAGAAGTTAATGGGAGCTAGGGGAAGAGCATAGCGCACTGTGCTACGTTGTTTCTGTAGCTCCCATTCACTTCTATGGCAGCTCCAGAAATGGCGCTGGGCTGTCTTTGTAGGCTCCGGCCGGGTGATCGGTAACTGGAGCAGTGGTTTCCGCATCTCGGCTATGAAAAAACAAAATCAAATACCCCTTTAAAAGGACACATGTATGAAAAACAAAGTTCAACATTCCTCTTCAGGTGGTCCCCACAGACATTATATTGTAGAAATCAGTAGGATCTGCTGAAACAAATCTGATCTCTATAGCTAATCCCCATCTGGGGGCCGAGCATGTGGCCCTGTAGCACAGCTAATCTCCCCGCTTGTCTTCTGCATCCCGATGTTTTCTGCATGGAGCCCCCGGCTGTTATACAGCTGAGCGCTCCGTGCCAGGTATGGAGAATAGAGCTGGACCGCTCTGTTCTTCATACCCAGCCCGTTATCAGGGAGCAGAATACAGCTGAAACAATAGTATCAGCTGTATCCCGCTGTGAATCTCTGATAAGGCTCATTGTTGTTTTTCAGCATGCTGGAAGACGACGATGAGCGATGGGAGAACAAAAAACTGCACAATGTCAGTGCAGTTACACACAACGATTATCGCTCAAAAGACGGCTTTTGAGCGCATTTTGAGCGATAATCGTTGTGTCTAAATGGGCCTTTAGTTGACAAAAATAAACTATTAACATTCTATTTTTGAAAGATTCCTACTTTGCTGAATTTTTCCACACCTGCCTTAAACTTTTGCACGGTAACGTGTGTGTATGTATGTAAAATATATATGCCTTAGCGCAGTAGTGGAGAACCTATGGCACGCAGAGTGCCCTCTCTGCTGGCATGCGCGCTGGTGGCTGCTCACCATGGTAGTGAATACGCAACTGCCCAGCCGGTATTCACTCAGCGGTGCTGCTAGTGGCGCTAATCCCAGGTGCACAATGTGATTTCAGGGTGCCCCTGGGATCCTCCTTCCCTGATCTCTTCTCTTTGGTTTCGCAAGAGCGGAAAGGAGGAGGCGTCTGAACGCACACACTGACGTCACTGCGATCAGTGCCAGCAGCAGCGCCAAGCAGAGGAGCAGCGGCGCTTCGACAAGGAGGAGGGGGTACACCAAGGAGGAGGGGGTAAATATATGGGTCTCACTATTACTACTGGGGCCGCTGTGGGGGTCACTATTACTGCTGGGGCTATTGTGGGGGTCACTATTACTACTGGAGCTGCTGTGGGGGTCACTATTACTGCTGGGGCTACTGTGGAGGTCACTATTACTACTGAGGGGGTCACTATTACTGCTGATGCCACTGTGGGGGACACTATTACTGCTGATGCCACTGTGGGGGACACTATTACTACTGAAACCACTGTGAGGCTCACTATTAGTACTTTGGCTAATGTGAAGGTAACTATTACTGCAGAGGGCGTCACTATTACTGCTTAGACCACTGTGGGGCTCACTATTACTACTAAGGCCACTGTAGGGGACACTATTACTACTGAAACCACTGTGGGGGTCACTATTAGTACTGGGGCAACTGTGGAAGTCACTATTACTGCCGAGGCCACTATCGGAGTCACTATTACTACTGAGGCCACTTTGGGGGACACTATTACTACTGAAGCCACTGTGGGTGTCAGTATTACTGCTGAGGCTACTGTGGGGGGCACTTTTACTACTGAGGTATATTTACAAGTGGCAGAAATGCTGCAGAATGTCCTCAGTGGAAATTTCTGTGGCAAATTCCGCAGTATTTCCGCATGCAGAAAGCAGTCAAAATCTGCACCGTCTATTTTGAAATAGCCCTGTCCTTTTTATAATGACGGAGGTAAAAATCATTCGTCGTGATAAGCCTCGCCCCCTGATGTGTTGGCACTTTGCGATAAATAACTGGGTTTTGAGTTGGGTTGCAGTTTGGGCACTCGGTCTCTAAAAAGTTCGCCATCACTGCCTTAGCGTGTTATGTGTCACATTATAGCCAAAATACTGCCACCATGTGGTTGGATGACCACATGATGTGCTGAAGCATTTATTTATGTGGGCCAATAGTGGGGGACTTGACACCTAATTGTTTATACTGTAAAGGACATTGTGACTTGCACTCACAGGCCAGGGGGGGAGAAGGTTGAGGGAGAACAATGTCACGCCACCCACTCACCAGTGTAGCAGAGAGCGGCACCCAATACACTCACAGTCAGCACCCACATTGAAGCAGAAATGTACAGCATGCTGTGGGTGGTACCAAGCAGTGGGGCAGAAGGAAGCATTCTTATCCGAACTCGCTCTAGTATACCCTGTGCTCTGTACTCAGCAGTGTGGCGCAGAGCAGCTTCCAGAAAAGCCTACGGAGGCTTAGGAAAATTTTCACCAATGTCTACAAAGGTAGGCCAATGGGGCAAGATGCAAAGGGACCTCCACAGTGTGTGTGTGTTTTTAAGGCCCACACTACAGGAAGATATACTGTATGTGAGGGACAAGAGTCTCTATAGCAGAGATACATGGAGGAAAAACCAATAATTTGTTGACCGCAGCACATGACAAAGCAATTAGCCTGGTTCCAAATTTTTTAAAAATTCTTTATGAAAGTAACTCGAAGCAGACACATCTGTGGAAGAAGAGCCACATGGGGACACTGCGTGTAGACTATGAAAAATGGCATAGACCTTGGAGACTGGTTAATATGGTTATTATTTGAGAACTTGGTCCATGGGAGAAGATATGCCTAAGCGTCCTGTTGAGTGGACACCAAATGCCGCTCTATCTGGTCATTGGACTGAGGATGGTAAGTGGAGGAAAAGTCTAATTTGACATCCATCAGATGACATAATGCTCTTCAGACCTGAATTGTACTTCGTGATCAAAGACAATGTGGTGTGGAAGTCCACATAACCTGAAAATGTGTGCTACAAACAGATGTGCCAGGCGAGACAGAGGGCAGACCAGAAAGAGGGACGCAATGAGTCATTTTAGAGAATCTATCTACAGCCACCCAGATTACTGAATTACCAGAGGAATTAGGCAGATGGGTAATGAAGTCCATGGCAAGGTGTGACCAGGGGGACTGCGAATGGACGGAGGGAGGGTGGAGTAGACTTGCAGGGTGCAGAAGTGATGGTTTGTATCTGACACCAACTTGGCAAGCAGAGAATTTCTTATATGTCTTTAGCAATAGCTGGCCACTAGCAAAGAAGAGAAAGAAGTTCAAGAGTCCTTTTATAACCTGCATGTCCAGCTAATTTAGGGTCATGCCCCCAGGACAAAGTGCCAGACCTCTGAGCAGCAAGAACAAAGGCATTTCCTGGACAAATGTTGCATAGACTTGTGGCATCAACAATGTTTCGGGATCAATGGTGAATTCAGACACAGGACTGTCGTCATATGCATCAAAAGACCTGGGAAGTACATCAGCCATCGTGTTCTTAGCCGGATAGAGAGGTAGAAGGAAGTTGAACATGGCAAAAAACAATGACCAATGAGCCTGACAAGGATTTAAATGCTGTGTAGATTGAATATCAATCACATTTTTATGTGAAAGGGATGAGTAAATCTGGCTTCAATTTGGCAAAGGCCTCTTCGGCCTCAGATGACCAATTTTTAGGGTTTGAAAACTCAACGAGTTGTGGCGGATAGTGGAGCAGTCAGAGAGGGAAACTGTGGTATGAACCGACAGTAATAATTTGTGAATCCCAAAAAATGCTGGATGGCCTTCAGACTCTGATGTTTAGGCCAATTGAGAACAGCAGATAGTTGTTTTTCTGTGTCCATAATAGGGTCTTGAGCTGAAAAGATGTATCCCAGAAAGGGCAGACTGGATCGCTTTAACAGGAATTTTTGAAATTTGGCATAAAGACTGTTTTGACGTAGACAATGTAAGATTGTCCTCACATGTTTGCGGTGCAAAGAAAGGTCACAAGAGGCTATATGTCATCTAGATAGACGATCACAGAGGAATACAAGAGGTCTCCGAACACATCATTCTCAAATTCTTGAAATACAGTAGGGGCATTACAAAGACCAAGCGGCATGACAAGATATTTATAATGTCCTTCCCTGGTATTGAATGTGGTTTTCCAATCATCACCCTCACGTATTCTGATGAGATTGTATGCTCCATGGAGATCAAGCTTGGATAGTTCCCTGTAATCTGTCAAACAGTTCAGAAATTAGAGGTAGTGGGTATTTGTTCATTATGGAAACACTATTCATGCCTCTGTAATCAATGCATGGTCACAAAGAACCATCTTTCTTCTTTCCGAAGAAGAACCCTGCGCCAGCTAGAGAAGATCTTCAGATGAAGCCTCTCTCAAGATTCTCCTTGATATATTCAGACATGGCTTGAGTCTCCGGAAGAGACAACAGATACACTTGAACTCTAGGAGGAGATGCGCCTGGCCATAGGTCAATTGGACAATCGTATGGTCTATGTGACAACAGGGTCTCAGACTCCTTCTTACTAAAAACATCTGCATACATAGAGTATTGTTAAGCTAGACTTGAAAGCTCAGGAGGAATTTGTGGCTTAAAGGGGTTTTCCAAGGAAATACAATAGTTGATCAACTGGGCTTGGTCGCTCGGGATCCCAACCAATCAGCTGAGCAGGCGCATGCTGTCAGCACCACAAATACACATAGGTTGGAGCTGAAGCCTCTGCGGCGACCTCCCATGTAGTGGCCGGCGCTTGTAACTTCAGGCGCGGCTCTCATTTAAATCAATGGGAGCCGTGCCTGCAGTTACAAGCGCAGGCCACTACACGGAGGTTGGCACAGAGGCTTCAGCTCCGACCTCTGTGTATTTGCGGTACTGATAGCAATGCATCCGCTCAGCTGATCGGTTGGGGTCCCAAACGACGGACACCAGCTGATCAACTATTGATGACCAATCCTGATGATAGGTCATCAATAGTACTTCCCTGGAAAACACCTTAAATAACTGCAGACACAGTTCACAGACAATGGGTATAGCAGCGGGTGCTCCACTGTGAGATTTGCCCAGTATACCAGTCAATGTAAAAGTACTCTAATGCACTGTGATCAGTTCTGAGTCCGCATCCATGGTTCGGGACCAACCACAAACGTTATATAACATACTAACTTCACAGTACCTGCAAATAAATATGGCTAGCACATAATATGGCAAAACGGTGCAATATGTTGGTGCACAACCTAACAGTCCCAGTTATTGACATCATGACCTTGTCATTCCACAACAAAACCAATGTTAAGACAGTTTGGTTCACAGGGGCCAAGGGAGTAGCAATAGGGTGCTGAAGTCACTATTCGGCCCTGGAGCCTTAGGGGGCCTAAAGGCCCCTCCATCACATACCCTGTTTCCCTGAAAATAAGACATACCCTGAAAATAAAACATAGCATGATTTTCCAGAATTTTTGAGGATACAAAATGATTTTTTAGGCTTTTTGAGGATACTTGAAATATAAGCCCTACTCCAAAATTAAGCCCTGCTAACAGTTAATTTAAAAAGTCAATTTAAATAGTGTCCAGGCAGCTATACATGTACAAAAGTTAAACCTTTTTGAACAAAAATTAATATAAGACACTGTCTTATTTTCAGGGAAACACGGTAGGAAGACACCAGTATTATAAATAGCATATAGCAGATAAGGGGCCCTGTTACAGATTTTACATTGGGGCCAAAGAGCTTCTAGTTACGCCTCTGGATAAGGGGGTGCAATATATGGTATCAATATCAACCTCTTTACATGGTTATCACATGATAACCCCAGATAGGCAGGTTCAGCAGACAGCATCACACTTACTAGGGTTAGATATATGATATGAAAACAAAATAAGCAACTAAAGCTCGTCATACAATACATTATTATTAGCTGTCGGCCTAACAAACCATTCTTCCCGACAATACTTATTTGGTCGACAGCTATTCCTCTGGCAGTGGCTTATCTTCAGGCATGCTCAGTTCTTTATTTTCCAACTGCCATAGAGTGAATGAATGTTGGCCATTAGATGGTCAACCAGTCCTGCCAAATTTGGTGGGTTTATCCAACCTACGTCTAATGTGTGTGGCCACCTTCAGGGTTCACGGAATGAGGGCTTTTTTGGAAAACACTTTGAGCATCCTTAGTAAATGCTGGTCTAATAATAGGCAGTTCCGAGGGTTGGGGCCATTCTTTCTTTTGCTATAGGCACCTATAACGCCCGTGTACGGCCTTGGCCCAACCACTGGCTATAAGTAATGTTGAAGTCATGTTAGACCTCATAGAAATGAATATATTTTGAATGTGGACTTGATGCAAGAACGTGATGAAGTTGACCACAACAGGGGTCACCCCAAATCAGCTGCCATGATACAAGGTGAGGCTTCAGGCATCAGAATTCACAGAGTAGCGCTAATGTTACTGCTCAGGGCCCTCCGTTATCTCTATTTTCTAAAAACAAGAAACCCACTTAAATGAACTCAATTGAAAATAACACTTTCAACTTGAAGGGGGCAGCTTGGACCTTGCCCCAGTTCATGGTCAAATTTCAATAGAAAAAAAGCATTGAAAATGTGATTTTAGAATAAAACGTGTTTCTTTTTCTGCAGTATGTTGTGTATTTCTTCCCAGGAGGATTGCCCAGAGACTGTGAAGGAATCTTTTACTACTGAAAACACATGACGGCATGAATAAAACATTGTGCTGCATCCTTTGTTGCCTATTGCCTCGTAGCCGCCTCACACTGCCAGATCAACAAGGGAATGAGTCATTAGTGGTGAAATGGTATCGTCACTTCTCATGTGTCATATGATCCTTGCCAGCACCATCAGCAAAGAAATGAGGAACAAGGCTTATAGAATAAGGACGTCGAAATACTTAAAAAATGTTCTGCATCTGCAAGCACAGACAACTAAATGTACAATCTAAGGTGGGAACATTATAGCTAGTAGGTTTTATTACTTCTCTTCTAAATGTCCCTCCTATCATGGCAGGATGGAGAACAGATTTCATATTCTTTTCTACCCTGTGCTCACTGTCACCCCTTGCTGATTAATGTTCTTGGTGTTATGTGAGGGGCTGAGGAATGGAACTAAGCGCTCCCACCCACTGGCGGTTTTTTTTTTCTTGCGCTGCAAGAGAGAGCTAGAACACTCGCCTCGCAGGGCAAGAAAAACGTAATATCGCCAGTTTTGTCAATGGGGCCAGCGGTAACAGTGCTAGCCCCTTTGAAAACATAGGGAGAATACCGCAGACGTCTTCCACAGCTGTGGCAGAAGTTTCCTTCATCTCCGCAGGGACCGCGGGGATAAAGGAATCCTCTGCCACAGCTATCACAGCTGTGGCAGAAGTTCAGGATGCTATCCCATTGCTTTCAGTTTTTTGGGGAAGGGCTTGAACTATAAGCCCTTCCGTGAAAATCATCCCTAGCTGGTCAAAAAAAGCTAAAAAAAATCTTTACTCACTTGTCCGCCTCTCAGGCGCATCCTCTGTCTGGCTTCCCTGCACTGCTGTCCAGCACTTTCAGCAGACGGGGATTTAAAAATCCCTGCCTCCTGAAAGGGTTGTGCTGATTGGCTGAGCGCTCAGCCAATTACAGGCAGCACTTAGCTATTTGCCCGATCCCCGCGGGGATGAAGGAAACTCCTGCCACAGCTGTCACATCTGTGGCAGAATTCCACAGTATTCTCCCTATGTTTTCAATGGGGCTAGCGCTGCTGCCGCTGGCCCTATTAACAACACTAGCGATATTGCAGCTTTTTTCTTGAGCTGCAAGTGTTTTCACTTGCTCTCGCAGCGCAGGAAAAAAACACCAGTGGGTGGGAGCCCTAACAACTACTTTGATCTTATTTCTACCTTGAAAAAGTTGTTGTCAAGTTCATTGGCCTGACAAGCCAGGCTGCATACTACTACTACTATACAAGAAACTGGCTATAACACTGTCCTCCATGGTCAAGAATATAACTACATTAATACTGCCACTTATGTACAAGCATAGGACTACTATAATACTATCCCCAATGTATAAGAACATAACTACTATAATACTGCCTACTATGTACAAGAATATAACTATTATAATACTACCCCCTATGTACAAGAATATAACTACTATAATACTGCCCCATGTGTACAAGAATATAACTACTATAATACTGCCTCCTGTGCACAAGAATATAACTACTATAATACTGCCCCCTATGTACAAGAATATAACTACTATAATACTGCTCCTGTGCACAAGAATATACCTACTATAATACTGCCCCCTATGTACAAGAATATAACTACTATAATACTGCCTCCTATGTACAAGAATATAACTACTATAATGCTGCCTCCTATGTACAAGAATATAACAACTATAATACTGCCCCCTATGTACAAGAATATAACTACTATAATACTGCCTACTATGTACAAGAATATACCTACTGTAATACTGCCCCCTATGTACAAGAATATAACTACTATAATACTGCCCCCTATGTACAAGAATATAACTACTATAATACTGCTCCTGTGCACAAGAATATAACTACTATAATGCTGCCTCCTATGTACAACAATATAACTACTATAATACTGCCCACCATGTACAAGAATATAATTACTATAATACTGCTCCTATGTACAAGAATATAACTACTATAATACTGCCCCCTATGTACAAGAATATAACTACTATAATACTGCCTCCTTATGTACAAGAATATAACTACTATAATTCTGTCCCCTATGTACAAGAATATAACTACTATAATACTGCTCCTATGTACAAGAATATAACTACTATAATACTGCCTCCTGTGTACAAGAATATAACTACTATAATTCTGTCCCCTATGTACAAGAATATAACTACTATAATACTGCTCCTATGTACAAGAATATAACTACTATAATACTGCTCCTATGTACAAGAATATAACTACTATAATACTGCCTACTATGTACAAGAATATAACTACTATAATACTGCTCCTATGTACAAGAATATAACTACTATAATACTGCCTACTATGTACAAGAATATAACTACTATAATACTACCCCCTATGTACAAGAATATTACTACTATAATACTGCTCCTATGTACAAGAATATAACTACTATAATACTGCCTCCTGTGTACAAGAATATAACTACTATAATACTACCCCCCTGTATGCAATAATATAACTACTATAATACTGCCCCCTATGTACAAGAATATAACTACTATAATACTGCCTCCTATGTACAAGAATATACCTACTCTAATACTGCCCACTATGTACAAGAATATAACTACTATAATACTGCCCCCCTGTATACAATAATATAACTACTATAATACTGCCTCCTATGTACAAGAATATAAGTACTGTAATACTGCCTCCTATGTACAAGAATATACCTACTCTAATACTGCCCCCTATGTACAAGAATATAACTACTATAATACTGCTCCTATGTACAAGAATATAACTACTATAATTCTGTCCCCTATGTACAAGAATATAACTACTATAATACTGCTCCTATGTACAAGAATATAACTACTATAATACTGCCTCCTGTGTACAAGAATATAACTACTATAATTCTGTCCCCTATGTACAAGAATATAACTACTATAATACTGCTCCTATGTACAAGAATATAACTACTATAATACTGCCTACTATGTACAAGAATATAACTACTATAATACTACCCCCTATGTACAAGAATATTACTACTATAATACTGCTCCTATGTACAAGAATATAACTACTATAATACTGCCCCCTATGTACAAGAATATAACTACTATAATACTGCCTCCTATGTACAAGAATATAACTACTATAATACTACCCCCTATGTACAAGAATATTACTACTATAATACTGCTCCTGTGTACAAGAATATAACTACTATAATACTACCCCCCTGTATGCAATAATATAACTACTATAATACTGCCCCCTATGTACAAGAATATAACTACTATAATACTGCCTCCTATGTACAAGAATATACCTACTCTAATACTGCCCACTATGTACAAGAATATAACTATTATAATACTGCCCCCCTGTATACAATAATATAACTACTATAATACTGCCTCCTATGTACAAGAATATAAGTACTGTAATACTGCCTCCTATGTACAAGAATATACCTACTCTAATACTGCCCCCTATGTACAAGAATATAACTACTATAATACTGCTCCTATGTACAAGAATATAACTACTATAATACTGCCTCCTATGTACAAGAATATTACTACTATAATACTGCTCCCTATGTACAAGACTATAACTACTATAATACTGCCCCTATGTACAAGAATATAACTACTATAATACTGCCCCCTATATACAAGAATATAACTACTATAATACTGCCCCCTATGTACAAGAATATAACTACTATAATACTGCCTCCTTATGTACAAGAATATAACTACTATAATTCTGTCCCCTATGTACAAGAATATAACTACTATAATACTGCTCCTATGTACAAGAATATACCTACTATAATACTGCCCCCTATGCACAAGAATATAACTACTATATTACTGCTCCCGGTGTACAAGAATATAACTACTATAATACTGCTCCCTATGTACAAGAATATAACTACTATAATACTGCTCCCTATGTACAAGAATATAACTACTATATTACTGACCCCTATGTACAAGAATATAACTACTATAATACTGCCCCTATATACAATAATATAACTACTACAATACTGCTCCTATGTACAAGAATATAACTACTTTAATACTGTCCCCTATGTACAAGAATATACCTACTATAACACTGCCCCCAATGTACAAGAATATAACTACTATAATACTGCCCCCTATGTACAAGAATATAACTACTATAATACTGCCCCCTATGTACAAGAATATAACTACTATAATACTGCCTCCTATGTACAAGAATATAACTACTATAATACTGCCTCCTATGTACAAGAATATAACTACTATAATACTGACCCCTATGTACAAGAATATAACTACTATAATACTGCCTCCTATGTACAAGAATATAACTACTATAATACTGCCTCCTATGTACAAGAATATAACTACTATAATACTGACCCATATGTACAAGAATATAACTACTATAATACTGCCTCCTATGTACAAGAATATAACTACTATAATACTGGCCCCTATGTACAAGAATATAACTACTATAATACTGCCCCCTATGTACAAGAATATAACTACTATAATACTGCCTCCTATGTACAAGAATATAACTACTATAATACTGGCCCCTATGTACAAGAATATAACTACTATAATACTGCCTCCTATGTACAAGAATATAACTACTATAATACTGCCTCTATGTACAAGACTATAACTACTATAATACTGCCTCCTATGTACAAGAATATAACTACTATAATACTGCCTCCTATGTACAAGAATATAACTACTATAATACTGCCTCCTATGTACAAGAATATAACTACTATAATACTGCTCCTAAGTACAAGAATAAAACTACTTTAATACTGTCTATATAAACAATAATAAGAATATCAGGGGAGATTTATGAAACTATCTAAAAGAATCAGTGTCTTTCTTGCTCAAAATAACCAATCACAGCTCAGCAGAATACAAAATGAAAGCTTTTGGTTGCTATGGGCAATTAATACAGTTTCATAACTCTGCCCCATATCTATGATCTAGGCATTTGGTGGCTCTAGTTTCTGACACAATGTTGTCACTTGTATTCTTGTACAAGTATATTTTAGTCACTTGGTCTAAGAATATAAAAGGATTCAGTGAAGGAAATGAGGAAGCGACTTTCACACAGAAGCAGTGATAACTCTTCCTACAATCACAGGAAATGTATAAACAGGATGTAAAAAAAGAAAAAAAGGTTTGTAAGAACAGGAAAGACCAGAAATTTCTGATGCTGGGGGTCCCAAAGGTTGTGTCCTTACCGTCTAAACATGTTTTAATGTACATTAATGGTTTATCCTGAGTATAGGGCCTAAATGTTAAAGTCCCAGAAAACCTCTTTAATACCTAACAAAGGTCTGCAGGCCTGTCATTACGATGTGAGGGAGGAGCTGAGATGAATCGCATAGTGAGCGTACATCATAATACAATCAAAAATATCAAAATTCAGGACTGACGTTATAAATTGCCAAATATGTATATATTAAAAGGCATGCGCATAAGGTCCGTAGTGACTAATAAAAATGTTCCATCATTTCGGTTACA
This sequence comes from Eleutherodactylus coqui, assembly GCF_035609145.1. NCBI lineage: Eukaryota > Metazoa > Chordata > Amphibia > Anura > Eleutherodactylidae > Eleutherodactylus > Eleutherodactylus coqui. Next base: position 88,912,371 of record NC_089849.1, read on the forward strand.
AAGGATCCAAATTCTTACGATGAGGATATGAAATGATAAAACACAGATAAAATCCAAACTAAAAACCAATAACATCCATAAAATAAGCCTCCCCACAAAATGCACACTTTGTTAAATATGATACAATAAACTCCGAATAAGCTACAAATAAGCGGCAAATTATATATTCCCATTAAGTCCAAAACGACCTATAGAAGTTAAACAATCATTTATTTGTACCCCGGAATGGTCATATTTAGGGATGAGCGAGTATGCTCGCTAAGGCACTACTCGCTCGAGTAATGTGCCTTACCCGATTATCTCCCGGCTCGTCCTGAAAGATTCGGGTGCCGCTGCAGGGCGGGGAGCTGCAGGGGAGAGCGGGGAGGAGCGGAGGGGAGATCTCTCTCTCCCTCTCTCCCGCCCGCTCTCCCCTGCTCCCCGCCGCAACTCACCTGTCAGCTGCGGCGGCACCCGAATCTTTTGGGACGAGCGGGGAGATACTTGGCTAAGGCACATTACTCGAGCGAGCAGTGCCTTAGCGAGTTTACTCGCTCATCCCTAGTCATATTCATAGTATAACCCAACCTGCAAACAAGAAGCCTTGATTCGTCTACATCGACAGAAAAATACAACTTTGGCTTTTGGAATGTGGTGACATATCGTTTTCATAAAATTTGCTATTGTGGAAAAGTAATAAACCATAAAAAGAAAACTATAAATATTTGTACTTGATATCATCGTAATCCTACAAACCCATAGAATAAAGATAATATACTTCAAAATGATACCTTTGACAATTGTAACTTGTCTCACAAGAAACAAGTCCTTGTACAGCTACATCAATGGAAAAATAAAAAGTTGGCTCTTGGAATGCAACAATGAAAGACAGAAAAAAAGCTTTATTGTAAAAGTCCAATATAGACCAGTCATAAAGAAGTGGTGTAGTGGCCCAGGACTCCATCCTGGTCCCCTGGATGTCATACATGTTTGTACTATGTAGATGCAATGTGCAAAGCTTGTCCTGTCATATGCAGTGTGTGTGTTGCACAGCTGCAGCGCTTGAGAGGTTAACTCTTAATAAAATCATTGCCTGCATGTAAATGTATCAGTCTGCCATGTCATGAGGTACAAGTGAGGGTATAAATAGGAGTGTTTGAGAGTGGGAAAAGGTCTTTCATCTTGTCTACCTGAGAGGGTCTAACACAGAGCCACAAGGAAGCACCTTCAGCTTCCATGTAGGTGAAGATGGAGGAAGAGGAGCAATATCCTGTAGCGTTTGGAGTGTGGATGTGAATGGAAGGAGTCCCACCATCAGAGAGAGAGAGCCCTATGAAAAGTTCTAAACAGGTACCAGTTCACACTACAGGCTTTTCCTGTGTGGCCGTCCACAGTTAGGATCACTGCACAGAGGTACTATTTTGTGATACTCACACGTCCTGCCGTGTGGGGTGTTTATTGTCTAAGCCTTCCTGTCAATAATTGTCTGCAAGAGAGTCTGCGGAGTGACCCTCTTCCTACTCTGGAGTGCTCCCAATCCAGGACCTAGTGACATACAGATAACATGGACTGCAGGACCATATTCATCCTGTGTATCCTCCCTGACTTCTGAGTTATAGCCTGCTGATGTTTTAAAGTGATTTGTACCTGCATCACCTGTTGAAAAAGTTCATTATCAAGTAAAAGTTATACCGGGCCCAAACCGTTCCTGGGGACCTGAGGTACTATACACAAGTCTCTGTGTTCATTTCTCTGCCGCATAGCATACTGGTGTATGGGAATGGTGGCGTCACGAGTGATAAGTACTACTACCCCCATCAACCCGTTTATTGGGTTATTCCCTATCATAAGGGTGTTGAAGCTGGCCTGCTATCCTGCTCTAGCCTTGACTGCGTGCCATTCCTCCAGGACCAGAGCCTGGTAAGTGCTGCAGTGACAAGCCAACACTTATCCCTCCCAGCTCTTCACGCTAGCCAGGTGCCCAGGGTCACTCCTCTGGGGTGTTGCAGTGGACTGCACTGAAATCCTAAAGATTGAGGGTTGATCCTGCTCCCTAGATGTCACACTCCCAGAAGTCCAGGAAGCTGAGTATACTAAGATGTTCAATTCCCACACTGTAGAGCTGCTATAGTTGTCCCTTCCGATGACATGGAGGGAGTAAAGTAATTACCAATGATTTTCTTGAGTTCACCTTTAAGTTCCTTAGCTTCCATGTCAAATCTATAACTAGGCTCCCAACCTACCATATGCCATTAATAATGGCCTCTTCTTATGTGGCTGAGGGCCTTTGGGCCCCCTCAGATACCAGAACTTGGGTGTGACTACTACCTCTACACCCCTATTTACAAAGGTTTTCCCATCTGAGACAATTATGGTATACTAGTGTTGGTCAGTGAGGCTTCAGGAGCTACGACCCATAATGGACCACAGACGTTGGATGCCTTATTTCCATTCATATCAAAGATATGAGCGTTCTCATCTTTTTGTATTTATGGATAGACTTCTAATAGGGATCTGGCATGTAAATGGGTTGGAAAAAGTTAACATTTTCATTGAAGATTAGTTTTCACGTTTATTTGAATCTAGTTGTATAGGGCATACTATACTTATATAGGGTGTTGACCAGTAATAGGAAGACTCCATGTTTTCAAAGTGTGCTTGACCAAAGCCTGATTGCTAGTGTAGTGGCCCAGAGATAGGACACCTCTAATTGGCGTTCGTCTACCGCAGTTGGATTGTCTTTGTGCTTTTGTGTGTATGTGGGTCTATGTACTGTGTTCGGGTTGGTGTCATCATTTTTGGTGGTGTTGGTAGGTCTGTCTCCCTAACCTGCTCTGTGTAGAGTGATTGGTCGTTAAAGAGGTTGGGGCGGAGCTAGTAGTGTCAAGGGAGAGTAGAGATGTAGTCGGTGGAGGAGGACGTGTGAGCAAGTGGCTCTGCTGCTTCTGCCTGGGTAGAGCCTTGGGCCTTTTTCCCAATTGCTATGGGAAGTATCCCCTCTGGGGACTGGAGCTCAGAGACCAGGTTCTGTGTGAGGAGTTGGTGGATAGTATCACACACTTCCCTGCTTAACTACATGTTGGAGAGAAGAGACTGACTTCGCTATTGCAGGTTGGAGGACAAAGTTTTATGTAAGCAATGCCGCTAGAGAAGCAATTTTAGGGACGTAGCAAGTGATGAATGAAGAATAAGTATTGACCCTCCGTGTCTGGAGTGTGCTCTCAAGAGTTCTACCGTCAGATAACTGAGACTGATTATGACTGTACTATGGGAGAAGAGTTACTCCTAATTACCAAAGTGTTGAACTTAAGACTGTTTGTCGTAAGTTGGTTTTGGAAAATTAAAGTTGGAAATTGTGAGTAAAAGAAAACCGTGTGCCTCCGGTTTAAAACTACATCTTTGACTGTGGACTCATTTATTCGACTTGGGTGATTTATCACTCAGACGAGGCACTGGCGTCACGTAAACAGATAAGTACCGAGAGTTCCATTTCATGGCTGCTAATTTTATCCTCTGCGTGCAGCCGGGCCAGACCATGTTTTTGGAGGTACTGGCAGGAGACGGTAGCACCATTGTGACCTTCCACCATCTTGTATCCCTGCTGTCTCTCCCAGCCAAAGGTCTATATGGAAGTCGGCACAGAGGCAGAAATATTTTATGCATATTTTCATGAATAATGCTTTTTTTGTGTGTGCATCGGGATATTTTATTACATTTTTTCTTACTTTTTCCTACGCAATTACACCGCCTTTCATGCCTCTACTGGCATATAGCGTGCAAATTTGCGTATCCCTATTGACTTCTATGAGTGCTTCCTGTGCGGAAACGTTCAGAAAAATAGAGCATGCGGCATTATTTTCTCACACAAACAAAATGCGCAGGAAAAAAGGTGCATGTGAATGAACCCTTCGAAATCAATTGTTTCTATTCTCTGCGTAACGCACATGCAAAGTTTGTGTGCGCAAGTATGCCGTGTGAAGGAGGTCTAACTGTACATCTTTGAGAAGTGAAACAATTTGCAACAGGCCCATGTAAATACTGTAACAAAGTTGCTAGAAGGTTCTAAACCATTTGCTGAATTTAAGTGAATGTAGCGCTGATTGCGTGAGACCGCTTTCACAAGGCCAAGAAAATCGTGCAAGATTTATGCGTTGCGAGAGGCTCAAATCTCACCCCATTTTTTTTAATTGCGGCATGTTCTATCTTTGGGCGTTCCCTCCGAATGGCTGATCCATTGTTTTCAATAGGGCTAGAAAAAAACCTGCACAGCGTGCGAGGTCCATGCGAGTGCGATGCGAGATTTCCCAATGAAAACATAGGAACGGAACGCACAATTTTAGCGGCTTTATTTTAGGAATCCAGATGAACAGTTCTGCAAGACATCCTTCATTCTGAAGCTAAGACGCACATATTTTAACAGACCATGTTTTACGGTAGTTGGACTCCTATAGTGACGAGGGACAGTTAGTTTGTCCTTAATCAGATGTTTGTATAGTACCTGCTGCAAGGGTGACAATTTGCAAATGTTAGGAGATTTCAGCTCTGAATCTAGCAAGATTGTGAATGCAGATCTGGTGTATAATAGGAGATGTAACTAGTACATGATAATATAATGTATGTGCACAGTGACTCCTGCAGCAGAATATTGAGTGCAGCTCTGGAGTATAATACAGCACAGGATCAGTACAGGATAAGTAATGTATGTACACAGTGACTCCACCAGCAGAATAGTAAGTGCAGCTCTGGAGTATCATACAGTACAGGATCAGTACAGGATAAGTAATGTATGTACACAGTGACTCCACCAGCAGAATAGTGAGTGCAGCTCTGGAGTATCATACAGTACAGGATCAGTACAGGATAATTAATGTATGTACACAGTGACTCCACCAGCAGAAAATTGAGCGCAGCTCTGGAGTATAATACAGTATAGGATAAGTAATGTATGTACACAGTGACTCCACCAGCAGAATAGTGAGTGCAGCTCTGGAGTATAACACAGTACAGGCTCAGTACAGGATACGTAATGTATGTACACAGTGACTCATTCATCAGAATAGTGAGTGCAGCTCTGGAGTATCATACAGTACAGGATAATTAATGTATGTACACAGTGACTCCACCAGCAGAAAATTGAGCGCAGCTCTGGAGTATAATACAGTATAGGATAAGTAATGTATGTACACAGTGACTCCACCAGCAGAATAGTGAGTGCAGCTCTGGAGTATAACACAGTACAGGCTCAGTACAGGATACGTAATGTATGTACACAGTGACTCATTCATCAGAATAGTGAGTGCAGCTCTGGAGTATCATACAGTACAGGATCAGTACAGGATAATTAATGTATGTACACAGTGACTCCACCAGCAGAAAATTGAGCGCAGCTCTGGAGTATAATACAGTATAGGATAAGTAATGTATGTACACAGTGACTCCACCAGCAGAATAGTGAGTGCAGCTCTGGAGTATAACACAGTACAGGCTCAGTACAGGATACGTAATGTATGTACACAGTGACTCATTCATCAGAATAGTGAGTGTAGCTCTGGAGTATCATACAGTACAGGATCAGTACAGGATAATTAATGTATGTACACAGTGACTCCACCAGCAGAAAATTGAGCGCAGCTCTGGAGTATAATACAGTATAGGATAAGTAATGTATGTACACAGTGACTCCACCAGCAGAATAGTGAGTGCAGCTCTGGAGTATAACACAGTACAGGCTCAGTACAGGATACGTAATGTATGTACACAGTGACTCATTCATCAGAATAGTGAGTGCAGCTCTGGAGTATCATACAGTACAGGATCAGTACAGGATAATTAATGTATGTACACAGTGACTCCACCAGCTCTGGAGTATAATACAGCAGTAGAGGATGAGTAATGTATATACACAGTGACTCCACCAGCAGAATACTGAGTGCAGCTCTGGAGTATAATACAGCATGTAACTCAGGATTCGGACAGCATAAGTAATGTATGTACACAGTGACTCCACCAGCAGAAAATTGAGCACAGCTCTGGAGTATAATACAGTATAGGATAAGTAATGTATGTACACAGTGACTTCACCAGCAGAATAGTGAGTGCAGCTCTGGAGTATGACACAGTACAGGATCAGTACAGGATACGTAATGTATGTACACAGTGACTCCACCAGCAGAATAGTGAGTGCAGCTCTGGAGGACTGCACAGCAAAATTTCAATATTTGCAGATGACACAAAATTATACAATATAATTAATGCAACGGAGGACAATGTGCGGCTACAAACGGACCTAAATAAGCTGGGGGCTTGGGCAGAAAAATGGCAAATGAAGTTCAATGTTGATAAATGTAAGGTTATGCACATGGGCAGCAAGAATGGATGTTACCAATATTCACTTAATGGGGTACCGCTATGGAAAAGTGATATGGAAAAAGACCTGGGGGTACTAGTGGACTATTGACTAAACTGGAGTAACCAATGCCAATCAGCTGCTGCAAAGGCAAATAAAGTCTTGGGATGCATTAAAAGAGGTATAGGGGCGAAGGACGAGAACATTATCCTCCCACTATATAAGGCACTTGTCAGGCCTCACATGGAATACTGCGTACAATTCTGGTCACCGGTGCTCAGGAAAGATGTTACAGTACTGGAGGGGGTTCAAAGAAGGGCAACTAAACTAATACATGGAATGACGGGACTGGAATACCCAGAGAGGCATAAAAATTGGGACTAATTACTCTAGAAAAAAGAAGGTTAAGAGGCGACCAAATAACCCTGTATAAATACATGAGGGGACAATACAAGGATCTCTCCCAGGATCTGTTTATACCCAGGACTGCGACGGTAACAAGAGGGCATCCGCTACGTTTAGAGGAAAGCAGGTTTCATCACCAACATAGAAAGGGATTCTTTACTGTTAGAGCAGCTAGACTGTGGAACTCTCTGCCTTAGAGGAGTTTAAAAGGGGACTTGATGTCTTTCTGGAGAGGAAGGATATTATAGGCTATAAATCTAAGATTATTTGTTAATCCGGGTATATAGGCAGGTAGGAACTATTAGGGGTTGATCCAGGGTTTAGTCTGATTGCCATTTGGGAGTCGGGAAGGAATTTCCCCCCAAAAGGGCTATTGGCTTCTGCTCTTGGGGTTTTTTGCCTTCCTCTGGATCAACAAAACAGGAGGCTAGACAGGCTGGACTAGATGGACATTGTCTTCATTCAGCCTTACGAACTATGTTACTATGTTATATATGTATACAATGACTTCACCAGCAGAGTAGTGAGTGCAGCTCTGGAGTATAATACAGCCTATTATTTTGGCCAACTTTACATGAGCATTTTTGCACGTGCAAAGCAAAAAAAATACATACCAATGCTCCCAGCCATTGAGATGCCTAATAAGCCTAATGAGTTCAAGGTGTGTTTGTTTTCTGTGCAATTATGGAGCATATCATTCATCCATGGCGCATTGCGCGCAGATTTCTATGTGGACATTTGGTGTGCAAATGCATGTGAAAATAGAGCATGCTGCTTTTTTTTCATGCTGAAAAAGTGCAAGAAAAATGCATATGTAAATGAACCCACTGAAACCGAGGATTTCTATTCTCTGCGAATTCCGCACACAAATTTTGCGTGCGCAAATATGCAAGCAAATCCGCCCATGTGAAGCTGCCCTCGGTCTGAGCACACATAATACATTTACAAAATATTCTTTGTTGATTTTCTATGCAAACTTTTACATTTTGCTCCCAAATGTCCCAGAGAGCGGCCCCCGATGATCCTGGCCGGCGGAGTGTTTGCACTGTCATTATCTTGTCTGCTGGACAGAGGTTAAACGGCCAGGGCTTCCACTTCATTATGTCACACGTAGTACGGCTTCCTCAATAGTCGCCCCATTCATCACTCCCATGTAGGCACACAGAGGCTGCTCTGCCATGAATCCCACTATTATGACACTTTTGTTGTTGGCTCCCTGAGAACCGAGGTAGAAATAAAGCATTCTGGGAAGGAGAGTCCTGGTGCATCCCAGCTCAGGCGTGGGAAAAAGGGCGAGTCACGGACACACAGAGCTCGATTTTCCCATGAGGCTGAAATCCCTGGGACGGGTTCATTTCTAACTCGAGACAGATGACTTTCATATAAATGGGAATGTGCAGAAGTCTGAAAGCCACGGGCTGGGGGGGAAACTTTTTTGCGAAATTGAATTTAAAAGTTTTGTTTTCTTTTTGCATGGGGAGGATTATGACATCTAACAAAAATTATCAGAAGAATACGGTACTTGGGGGATATCGGTCACCACTGTGTAAATTAATTTGACAAATGTTTCACCAATACCTATGTATAAAAAACCCCACTTTTTCTTTCTTAGGCTGGGGTCACACAGGTCGTATTCCCGACGGAAATTTTGCAGTTTTACCGCAGCGAAAAAGCGCAAGATTTCCACCGGGAAAGCACAGCTTCAAAACCCACAGCACTTAGCCACGGGTTTTGCTTGGCCGCATGCTTTTCCGTTGCAGCCAGCTCACCCATAGAGAGGAGCGAGGCTGCAAAGAACAAAAAAAATAGACGTGCTGAGGCCGGGGAATCTGAGTTACAGTGCCGGCTAATGCTGGCTTTGCCACGACAGATTGGCCGTCCTGTGTGGATGAGATTTTTGACAAATTTCGTCTACATGGCTGGCTTATCCCGGGATTAGTGGCTGCAGGAGGATTTGCCGCAGCAAAATTCCGCAAGGGATTTCCGCAGCAAATCTGCCCTGTGTGAACCAAGCCTTAAACTCTTTTGATTTCTCCAAAACATAAATATTTATATTAGTATTCTGGTGGTATAAACGAGCCAATAGCCTGCCAGATAGCCTCAAATAGTATATATTAAAAGAGTAGTGACAGATAACCCACAAGTGCCGAATACAAATCGGGGCATTTACTGAGGCTCAAACCAACCTAAAAGGGCTGTTTTAATTTGGGATGTCGAAAGGGATGTGGCTTTCTTATCATAATTTTTTTTTAATGTGATATTTCAAAATATCCAATAATTCAGCACATATCTGCACCTACAAGCATCTGGTATCCTACTGTGTAGAATATATACTTTTGGTCTGTCTGGCGGACAATTCTAACTTTTTTCTCCAGTCCATATACCCAGCCGAGCGGAGCCCCAATGTTCCCTTTAGGGAATCAGGGATCAGACAGGTTAAACTAGCTATTCAATCTCTTGCCTCCTGTTGGATAAGCGTTGCCAGCCTCTTATTCCATATAGATATGCATTCCTATTTGTGTAATTGAACAGGCATGCGAGATGCTCAGTGATATTTCAAGTAGTTTTTACTTTAATACCTTATCTGCCTTCTTAGTTGCCCCCCCTCCCCCCCCTTGCCAACAAAACTGATTTGCCCATCAGCCCTCATACAACTTCTATCAAGTCATGAGAAGATGTCTAATGCTGACTCGCCTAATCCTTACAGAAACAAGATGGGAAAATAGGGTGCCGGAATATTCATGTATTTATTATACAATGGCAAGTCTTCCCAAAAGAGCAGATCCCCCCCATATGTCTGTATTAACCCCCCTGATCCTCTCTCACTCAGCCCTATTAATTCTGGTCACAGATCAGTTTTCATTCTGTGAGGGAATTACCATCAGACAGAAAGGTCTTTTGTGTGGAGCATCATGTTTGCTAGTGGATTTCTAGGATATAAGTAGAGTTTGAAAAAAAGAACTGGCCCTTAAAGCCACGACAGCCTGGTGCCTTTAAAGACTTTATTCCACGGGATTTATCATACTGTGGACTTGTTTGTTTTCTGGGTTTCCCATCACCTATTGTATTAAGTAGTAACTTTTACCAAGGCTGTAATCTCATTGATACAAGTGTATGTGACAGCCCATTTGTGTAAATCCTCTGCTAGGTTCCCCCACCACATGATTGCTTTCTGTGGGAATAAAGCTTCTATAATAGTGCCTCCTATGTACAAGAATATAACTACTATAATACGGCCTCCTATTTACAAGAATATAACTACTATAATACTGTCCTCCTATGTACAAGAATATAACTACTATAATACAGCCCCCTATGTACAAGAATATAACTACTATAATACTGCTCCCTATGTACAAGAATATAACTACTATAATACTGCCCCCTATGTACAAGAATATAACTACTATAATACTGCTCCCTATGTACAAGAATATAACTACTATAATACTGCCCCCTATGTACAAGAATATAACTACTATAATACTGACCCCTATGTACAAGAATATAACTACTATAATACTGCTCCCTATGTACAAGAATATAACTACTATAATACTGCCCCCTATGTACAAGAATATAACTACTATAATACTGCCCCCTATGTACAAGAATATAACTACTATAATACTGCTCCTATGTACAAGAATATAACTCCTATAATACTGCCCCCTATGTACAAGAATATAACTACTATAATACTGCCCCCTGTACAAGAATATAACTACTATAATACTGGCCCCTATTTACAAGAATATAACTACTATAATACGGCCTCCTATTTACAAGAATATAACTACTATAATACGGCCTCCTATTTACAAGAATATAACTACTATAATACAGCCTCCTATTTACAAGAATATAACTACTATAATACGGCCTCCTATTTACAAGAATATAACTACTATAATACTGCCCCCTATGTACAACAATATAACTACTATAATACTGGCCCCTATTTACAAGAATATAACTACTATAATACTGCCCCCTATGTACAAGAATATAACTACTATAATACTGACCCGTATGTACAAGAATATAACTCCTATAATACTGCCCCCTATGTACAAGAATATAACTACTATAATACTGGCCCCTATTTACAAGAATATAACTACTATAATACGGCCTCCTATTTACAAGAATATAACTACTATAATACGGCCTCCTATTTACAAGAATATAACTACTATAATACGGCCTCCTATTTACAAGAATATAACTACTATAATACGGCCTCCTATTTACAAGAATATAACTACTATAATACTGCCCCCTATGTACAACAATATAACTACTATAATACTGGCCCCTATTTACAAGAATATAACTACTATAATACTGCCCCCCATGTACAAGAATATAACTACTATAATACTGCCCCCTATGTACAAGAATATAACTACTATAATACTGGCCCCTATTTACAAGAATATAACTACTATAATACTGCCCCCCATGTACAAGAATATAACTACTATAATACTGGCCCCTATTTACAAGAATATAACTACTATAATACTGCCCCCCCATGTACAAGAATATAACTACTATAATACTACCTCCTATGTATAAGAATATAACTACTATAATACTGCCCCCTATGTACAAGAATATAACTACTATAATACTGGCCCCTATTTACAAGAATATAACTACTATAATACTGCCCCCCATGTACAAGAATATAACTACTATAATACTGGCCCCTATTTACAAGAATATAACTACTATAATACTGCCCCCCATGTACAAGAATATAACTACTATAATACTGCCCCCTATGTACAAGAATATAACTACTATAATACTGCCTCCTATTTACAAGAATATAACTACTATAATACTGCCCCCTATGTACAACAATATAACTACTATAATACTGCCTCCTATATACAAGAATATAACTACTATAATACTACCTCCTATTAAGAATATAACTACTATAATACTGCCTCCTATGTACAAGAATATATCTACTATAATACTGCTCCCTATGTACAACAATATAACTACTATAATACTGCCTCCTATATACAAGAATATAACTACTATAATACTGCCTCCTATGTATAAGAATATAACTACTATAATACTGCCTCCTATGTACAAGAATATAACTACTATAATACTGCCCCCTATGTACAACAATATAACTACTATAATACTGCTCCCTATGTACAAGAATATAACTACTATAATACTGCTCCTATATACAAGAATATAACTACTATAATACTGCCTCCTATGTATAAGAATATAACTACTATAATACTGTCCCCTATGTACAACAATATAACTACTATAATACTGCCTCCTATGTACAAGAATATAACTACTATAATACTGATCCTATGTATAAGAATTAGAGATGAGCGAGCGTACTCGGAAAAGCACTACTCGCTCGAGTAATTTGCTTTATCAGAGTATCGCTGTGCTCGTCCCTGAAGATTCGGGTGCCGCTGCGGCTGACAGGTGAGTCGCAGCGGGGAGCAGGGGAGAGCGGGCGGGAGAGAGGGAGAGAAAGATCCCCCCTCCGTTCCTCCCCGCTCTCCCCTGCAGCTCCCCGCTCTGTGCCGGCACCCGAATCTTCAGGGACGACCACAGCGATAGTCGGATAAAGCAAATTACTCGAGCGAGTAGTGCTTTTCCGAGTATGCTCGCTCATCCCTAATAAGAATATAACTACTATAATACTGCCTCCTATGTACAAGAATATAACTACTATAATACTGGCCCTATGTACAAGAATATAACTACTATAATACTGCCCCTATGTACAAGAATAAAACTACTATAATACTGCCCCCTATGTACAAGAATATAACTACTATAATACTGCCCCCTATGTACAAGAATATAACTACTATAATACTGCCTCTATGTACAAGAATATAACTACTATAATACTGGCCCTATGTACAAGAATATAACTACTATAATACTGCCCCCTATGTACAAGAATATAACTACTATAATACTGCCCCCTATGTACAAGAATATAACTACTATAATACTGCCCCTATGTACAAGAATATAACTACTATAATACTGCCTCCTATGTACAAGAATATAACTACTATAATACTGCCCCCTATGTACAAGAATATAACTACTATAATACTGCCTCCTATGTACAAGAATATAACTACTATAATACTTCCCCCTATGTACAAAAATATAACTACTATAATACTGCCTCCTATGTACAAGAATATAACTACTATAATACTTCCCCCTAGGTACAAGAATATAACTACTATAATACTGCCTCCTATGTACAAGAATATAACTACTATAATACTGTCTCCTATGTACAAGAATATAACTACTATAATACTGCCCCTATGTACAAAAATAAAACTACTATAATACTGCCCCTAGGTACAAGAATATAACTATTATAATACTGCCCTCCTATGTACAAGAATATAACTACTATAATACTGTCCCCTATGTACAAGAATATAACTACTATAATACTGCCTCCTATGTATAAGAATATAACTACTATAATACTGCCCCTATGTACAAGAATATAAGTACTATAATACTGCTCCTATGTACAAGCATATAACTACTATAAAACTGCCCCCTTTGTACAAGAATATAACTACTATAATACTGCCTCCTATGTACAAGAATATAACTACTATAATACTGCCTCCTATGTACAAGAATATAACTACTATAATACTGTCCCCTATGTACAAGAATATAACTACTATAATACTGCCTCCTATGTATAAGAATATAACTACTATAATACTGCTCCTATGTACAAGAATATAACTACTATAATACTGTCCCTATGTACAAGAATATAACTACTATAATACTGTCCCTATGTACAGACTATAACTACTATAATACTGCCCTCTATGTACAAGGATATAACTACTATAATACTGCCCCTCCTATGTACAAGAATATAACTACTATAATACTGCCTCCTATGTACAAGAATATAACTACTATAATACTGTCCCTATGTACAGACTATAACTACTATAATACTGCCCTCTATGTACAAGGATATAACTACTATAATACTGCCCCCTATGCACAGACTATAACTACTATAATACTGCTCCTATGTACAAGAATATACCTACTATAATACTGCCCCCTATGTACAAGAATATAACTACTATAATACTGCCCCCTATGTACAAGAATATAACTACTATAATACTGCCGCCTATGTACAAGAATATAACTACTATAATACTGCCGCCTATGTACAAGAATATACAATGTATATATATATATACACATACATAGTATATGTATATATAGCATGATCACATGTCACACAAGATACATTTCTCAGACATAACCCAGACATTAACCTGTTCAGTGCTGCAGAGGTGTAATACACATCAAATGCATATACATAAAAGACACTGACAATAAAAGGCACGAAACAAACACTTAAAGGGGTTGTCCCGCGCCGAAACAGATTTTTTTTTTTTCAATAGCCCGCCCGTTCGGCGCGAGACAAACCCGATGCATGTGTTGAAAAAAAAAACGGATAGTACTTACCCGAATCCCCGCGCTCCGGTGACTTCTTACTTACCTTGCGAAGATGGCCGCCGGGATCTTCACCCTCGGTGGACCGCAGGTCTTCTGTGCGGTCCATTGCCGATTCCAGCCTCCTGATTGGCTGGAATCGGCACAGGTGACGGGGCGGAGCTACGAGGAGCAGCTCTCCGGCACGAGCAGCCCCATTCAACACGGAGAAGACCGGACTGCGCAAGCGCGTCTAATCGGGCGATTAGACGCTGAAAATTAGACGGAGCCATGGAGACGGGGACGCCAGCAACGGAGCAGGTAAGTGAATAACTTCTGTATGGCTCATAATTAATGCACAATGTATATTATAAAGTGCATTAATATGGCCATACAGAAGTGTATAACCCCACTTTGTTTCGCGGGACAACCCCTTTAATATTATGGAGGGGCCCCGTTAACTGTGTGCCACTACACTGCCACTATACAAAAGTTCTCTCAGTGTCTTGCCATAGTAATAGTGTCCTTATTTTGTGCCCCACAAAGTAATAGTGACCTCACACTGTAATAATTCCTCCATAGCACCCACTGCAAGAAATAATGCTTCCGTTGTGCCCTATCATATAGTGCCATCCTTTGTAACACCCAAAAACCAATCGTGGCAAACAAAAGTGTTTCCACCAATCCACTGGATATATACATAGGGATGAAAGTCCAAAGCCGGTATCGGCCATAGCGTCTGTAACCTCCGAAATGAGGTACAGGTGATACGTGGTGACTGAAGGCAATGGAAGTCAATGGCTTTCATTCTTCCATGCACACCGGCGTGTGGACACAGCGTATCCATACGCGAGAGAAATAAATTGCAGCGTGCTCTATTCCTCTGCGTATTATATGCAGCCCTTCTATGTGCTGCATGTAATACGCTGCCCGTAACCAATACATTGTGTATGGGCAGCGTTTCCATACACATCCCTGCCCTGATTCCCAGGCATGCACAGTGCCATACTCAGCCCATACGCGATCTCTGCCGGCAGAGCCTATGGGCTGTAAAGTGTAAAATGCCAGCGGGCACCCCCAGCGTTTTACGCATACGCTTGTGGGCATGAGCCCTTACAATTACAATTGGCACTTTGAAGGCAACCATAAGCTGATGTGGCCCTTGGTGAGAATGAGTTGGACACCCCTGGCATAGAGTGATACCTTTCAATAGTCAGCTGAAAGTTACCAACAGCTGAAGACTCTCACTCATCCTTTCCCAAAAAAACATTGGAAGTTGTGCAGCAGCTAACACTGTACAAGGAGAATACTCCTTTACCAATACCTTGTGAGCACTGCAGTCTCTCTTGCGCCTCACTGTGGATGGACCTGGTCAAACCTGCTGCCTTGCCTCATAGAAGTAATGTAGTGTTTAATACTGACACCTTGTGGCCACATGTGGCACTCACAGTTCTAACTGTAGGGTAAATAGAACCTGTCATCCCTCCTGTAAGGTGTATTTTAATAAATTCTTGCATTTCTGACAAAATAACAATTCTGGAGCATCTTTCCTCAGAAGTGAATTGGACTATTCCTCTGTTATTCCTCTTGGAAATGGATGAATAAACTGACAATTTCATAGAACGGTCTCTATTAGAGATGAGCGAACATGTCCGTTACGGACACATCCGCACCCGGACACCGGCTTTGCCGAACACTGCAGTGTTCGCGCGTAAAGGTCCGGGTGCCGCCGGGGGGCGGGGAGATGCGCGGCAGCGCGGGCGGCAGTAGCGGGGAACAGGGGGGAGCCCTCTCTCTCTCCCTCTCCCCCCCACTCCCCGCCGCACCCCCCCCCCCCCCCGCGCTGCCACGGCGGCCCCCGAACTTTTTCGCCCGAACACTGAAGTGTTCGCAAAGTTCGGTGTTCGGGCGAAAAAGGGGTGGGGCCGAACGTGTTCGCTCATCTCTAGTCTCTATCCAAATAGTGTTGAAACGGTAAGACTGTGTGCTCCATTGACAAGGAGAAAGGTAACACTCAGGCCTCCCTCCCTCACACAGGCCTTTACAGAAACGCAGCTTTTTTAAACTCTGCGTTTACTACAGATTCTGCCCCGTTTCAGGATGCGTTATGCCAGCATTTTGGCTGAGTTTTCAGCATAGCCAAGGCTGCTGATAAAAACAGGAAAAAATCAATACGCACCTAGCAGGTGAAGGCGCTGTCTCAGGCGCCGCTGTCGGCACCTTGTGAAGCCAGCAGATTGCTCTGAATGAATGGCTGTGATTGGACACATCCAGCGCTGGCTCTGATTGGCTCACCGGGCTGTCACTCAGCCAATCAGAGCAATCTCTTGTTGGAGGCAGGGATTTCGAATCCCCAGCACCAGAGAAAAAGCTTCTGCGGTGGTTGACAAATCCCGAGAGAGACGACGGGGACAGCGACATCACCTGCAAGGTGAGTATTGATTTTTTTTTTTTTTAACTCAGGTAGTGTACCCTGTTTCCCTGAAAATAAGACATACCCTGAAAATAAGACATAGCATGATTTTCCAGAATTTTTGAGGATGCAAAATGATTTTTCAGGCTTTTTGAGGATGCTTGAAATATAAGCCCTACTCCAAAATTAAGCCCTGCTAACAGTTAATTAAAAAAGTCAATTTAAATAGTGTCCAGGCAGCTATACATGTAAAAAAGTTAAACCTTTTTGAACAAAAATTAATATAAGACACTGTCTTATTTTTAGGGAAACACGATAGCTAGGGCGTTTAGTGCTGCCGACAGCTTGGTACCAAGTTGTGCTACGTTTTCGGAAGCGCTGAAACTGCTTCCCATTCATTTCAATGGGCGATGCAGGGCTGCAACGGCCAAAAATAGAACATGCAACACTGTCAAAGCGCCGCGTTGAAGATGCTGCTTTTTCAGCCTTGTGGAATTGGCTAACAGTTTCGATAAAGAGTATGCTAGGTCTGCAGTTTTTGAATTCTGCTTTACAGACGGAGCGTATTAGGCTCTTCTCACGTAGCATGTTTGCCTTCATCACTCTCAGTATTGGGTTTCCATCTTTTGTGCAGAAAACCACATAGAGATGGAAATCTGAAAGGAACCATTCGTCACCACTTTGGTCTCCGTTTCACTAGGTTCCTGTCCCGGTCAGTCTCTTTAGCTGGATTGGCAGCCAACATGGACTATGCTTTCTATGCAGCTACAAAGACAGACAGGGTCAGAGATCAAGTGAAACGGAGAACAAAATGGTGACCTCTGGTTGCTTCCAGGCTTCCAACCCTATGTACCCAGAGGAGTGGGGGGCAAAGACTCAATGTGAACAGAGCCATAGAGTTGTGTGCAGTTAATCTAGTCTAGTAGGAGTCAATTAGTCTTTCTTTTGCTTGACTGTGTACATACAAAATGTCCCAATTTCTTACTCTCCTCCAGTCCAGTGACTCCATCTGGCTTAGCAGCAAGAAACCGAAATATTCAACATGCACACAAGCAATGGGAGTAACTGCACTATAAACACTATCACTATGTAGAACTGGTATCTGGCTATTATGCAATGAGAGTGTATTATTTAGAGGAACACTAGAACCGGGACTATATATATATATATATATATATATATATATATAGTGGGAAGGCAGCGCAGTAGAGTACAGGTTTGTGGGGTGTTTGGCAGTCAGAGACAGAGACACGTATTTAAAGTCCAAGTACAGGCCTGACCTGCGTTTATTTCAGTCCAACAAATCAAAAGCAGATCCAGCCTTAGGTTCAGGCAAGAAAACAACAGTCCAGTATTAGGATAATAGGCAGTCCCTGACTGTACAGGTCACGTTCTGCAGGTGCACCAAACAGCAGGGCTTTTACCTCCAGTAGATATATCAGACTGCCTGGGTCCAGCAGCCTTCCAGTCTCCCCCTATGTCAGTGAACACTGCTATTTATATACAACACTTCCTGGCGCACCCTCAGCACCTGTGCTGATTAACCTTGCACTTATCCCGGAGTGGAGGAAGTGGAATGGATGGCCCCACTACCAACCTGTCATCCATTCCAAAAAATCCAGGCCCAAAGACCTTGAAAGAAAAGATCTTCAGCAACTACTTGCTGGAGCTTACATTGCAATCCTGGATTTTCATGTCTCAAACAGTGGTACATGACCTTCCTCCAGCCCCAGTAGGCATAATAGCGTAACCTAGGGGCGAGGTAATGACCATCCACTATTATGCCCCTCAGTACCTCAGTATATATATATGTAGTGGCCCGAAACACATATGTCTTACCCCTCCATAATTGTCATACATGTCATGTCTTTTATGTGGATGCTCTGTGCAAAGTGTCTTGTCTTGAGTTATGTGTATTGCACAGCTGCAGCATGTAAGAGGTTAATGTCTGCAAGTGGCTGGGTTATGTCTGGAAAATGTAACAGGTCTGTCTAGTCATGTGATGTTGAACCATATAAATATGAGTAATTGAGAGATTTCAATAGTTCCATCTTTTGGAACGGTTGAGAGTGGAGTGAGGGTGCCGGCCACAAGGGAGTACCTTCAACCCTCATATGGTGCAGGGATGGAAGCTGAGGAGAGGTATCCTGATGTCCCCAATTCCCAGAACCCCATTTAAGGAGTGAGAGAAGAGAGTGTCTGCGGAGTTTTGTGTCCCTCTTCGTTGTTATCCTGCATCCTAGAGTGTGTGTGTGTCCAGGAGTGGAGTCATACAGAGAGCAACTGTAGGCCTGGTTTCATCCCGTGTCCCCCTCCCTGACCATCTTCTAAACTGTCTTTTCTGCACTGGTGTGTAAGCTGTATTTTGCAAGCAAGAAGTAAAGTTTTCCAATCACTGTCTGTTTCCAGTGATTGAGTTCTCCAAAGTTAACCATGTGTCGACTCTATTATTTCTACCGCCGGAGATTCAATGGTGTGAAGGAAGTGACAACATTTTCAGTCCATTACACATATACAGGTAACCGCTGTCCCAGCGTTGCCTGGAAGAGGCCTAGCGGTGCCTTGGCCGAGGTTGCATGTGTCCCTCCTTGGAGGACTCTGGTAGAGCCACCTTGACAAGTGCCATCTCTACCCTGTAAGCTCCTCGGTCACTGCAGGACTCCCCTTTTCTTTTGGCGTCTGATGAACAGGAAAAAAAACGCCTCTGTGCCGCATCCACGTGCTTGTGTTACCCCAAGAATTTAATTTTTCTGTCTGGCATGTTTGGAGAAAATGCAAATCTCTGTGTCAAGTTTCCACCATGCCTGTATCCAGTACCCAAGAGGACTCGGATGAGTCGGGACTGAGTTTGACAGTAAGAATTTTTTCCCTTTGCATAGCTTAGTACTGTCTATTGATTATGCTGATAAACGTTTTATGCTATGCATTATTCTGTTTCACATTGAAAATGTTTATGCAACGTTAGTTAAAGTTATTGTGCAGGAGGAGAACAAAAGTCATGAGTAATAGTTAAAGCAAAGTTATTGTGCAGGAGGAGAACAAAAGTCATGAGTAATAGTTAAAGCAAAGTAATGTTCCTATGCTAAATGCACCTGATTGAATGTGACCGTGCGAATGATGTGAGTCATACATGTGTGTGAATGGAGGTTTTGTTCCCCACCATGTGTCTTTTGTACCAGTCTCAGTCCACCATCCTATCTGTCTCAGTAGGCTAGGCATCCTTTTCACCTCCTATTTCTTAGTCCCAGGCAGGGAGTTATTGACATAAGCTACCCCCTGTCATCGTGTTTTTCATAGAAAGTGATGGTCATTCCACTTGTCTCTTGTTTTCCTACCAGCTGCCCTTCTCTATTTTGTAGTATTTCATCAGTGATGTATTCTCTCTTTTGTTAGAGGAAGTGATGTTCATTCCACTTGTCTCATATCTCTTGTCTTTGGGAAAGAAGAGTCATGTATATGCCCCATAGCTATAGTAGTATATCCTGAATTCAGTTCAGTGTAGTAGAAATCCTCGCATGGTTTCATACACATTGTTATAATGTAATGCCTTACTCAGAAAGTGACATTCAATAGGTGGTCCCAGAGCACCAGAATGGATTCATATTTTTGTATAAATAACCAGAGGGTAGGAGCTGTGTTTACAGGTTTCATCTTGCACACTCCGTGACAGTGTAGTGTTCCTAGAGGTGAACTGGAGTAGTACACAGAGATATCCCTTCTCTGTATATTACACTCTGTTTTAGAGTTGCCGGGATTGGCTTATTTTAAATAGGGGGGAGCTGTAGTGTTCTGAAACATGTATGTCTGGCCCCTCCATAATTGTCATACATGTCATGTTTTTATGTGGATGCACTGTGCAAAGTGTCTTGTCTTGCGTTATGTGTATTGCACAGATGCAGCATGTAAGAGGTTAATGTTTGCAAGTGGCTGGGATATGTCTGGAAAGTGTAACAAATTTGTCTAGTCATGTGATGTTGAATGATATAAATATGAGTGACTGAGAGATTTCAAGAATTCCATCTTCTGCAACAGTGGAGAGTGGAGTGAGAGCGCCGGAACATGGGGGTACCTTCAACCCTCATGTGGGGAAGAGATGGTAGCTGAGGAAAGGTATCCTGATGTCCCCAATTCCAGGAACCCCATTTAAGGAGTGAGAGAAGAGACCGAATCCGCCTTGCAGCACCTAAGCTACGAATCTCCAGTGAGTGTCTGCGGAGTGTTGTGTCCCCCTCCGGTGTTATTCTGCATCCCGTAGTGTGTGTGTCCAGGAGCAGAGTCATACAGAGAACAACTATGTATAAATATATATATATATATATATATATATTTATTTATATATATATATATATATATATATATATATATATATATATTGGGACCACTTGAAGGTTAGTTAATTTCCACGGAGAGAGGTAACTTGAAATTCTGGTGCAACCCTTAAGATTCCACAGAGGAAAGCTATGGCTGGGAGAACTCATCAGGGCGCTCTGGGCTGGATAAAGAAGAATAGGGAAACTTAACTCCAGTCAGAGAAGATGTCACCTGTGATCACTGGATATAACAGTACTGTAATCACATATATGGTCTGCAAAACACTTGTGTATAGCTAGTGTCTCCCTTCATATGGCCACTGTATGCGCTGCTCAGATTTCCTGTTGAATGTGCATAACACCCTGAGACTCTGTCACCCAAGGTTCCACATGAACCTGGAGCTGGCCCTGTCTGCTAGTGAGGCTGGACTGAGGGCTTTGTTTTCCTTCACTCTCTCTTCTTCTAAATGTTCTTAGCAGCTAATTATGACCACAACTAAGTTTATATTTGCTGTGGTCATAAATGAACTGCTAAAAAGAGTAGGAGAGATTAGTCCCTCATGAAGAATCGGAGGAGACTGTATGTCTTTCCTGGGGGTTCATACACTGGCGTAACTATAGGGGATGCGGTTGCACCCGGGCCCAGGAGCCTTAGGGGGCCCATAAGGTCTCTCTTCTCCATATAGGGAGCCCAGTACTATGAGTAAAGCATTATAGTTGGGGGCCCATGAGCCTTTAGCTACACCCCTGGGTTCATATGTTGCCAAGTGGAAACAGTCGGAGAAGGCGTTGGGATGAGTAACTAGTTCAGCAGCCTTGGAATTTAAATGTTTGGAGTTGCACAGAAATGTTGTAGATTAACTGCAGAGAACTGTGGCAGAGTAGCGACTAAACGGAACTGTATAAGATGCAATGATGTCTTAGGATTTCAAGGAATAATTGGAGAAGCCTGCAAAAAACCCTCCAAAAAATGTCACTTTTTTAGTGTATGGAGTCTTCAGCTTTCAGTCCAATGACAAGGTCCGTGCGAGGACTTTCGGGGGTGACAGTATGGGTATTGGGAGGCAGGTAAGTATTTAAAAAGTCTCCCTGCACCCCTGGCACTCATAGCCGGTGACAGGCTCCCTTTGAGTATACCTGGCTCACTGACTATTTAGGCTTGCCATCATGTACAGTATGAGTTGGGGTTTCTCCAGCTCACAGTCAGGGTTTCTCCGGCAGTAACCAGTCTGCAGCCAGTCTTCTGGTATGATGTGATATATTCTGTTATAAGATAACTGGGAGATAAGACAGACTAATAATAAGTGTATCGATGGTGAACTCAGTTTTTTCATGGACCTCCCTGTCCCTCCTGTCAGTTCCTGACCTCCCCGACTGACTGTTGAATCTAAACATAGCGAATACAATTTTATGAGCTGAAAATACAGACCCTGTTTACTAAACACCTCCCGACTTTATATCAGAACATGTGAAAGATGTTGAGCGTCATTTCCAGGAATTCTCTTTTGCTGCAACCAGTGGTCAGCCACTTACTCCAAGCCAGTTACATTGAAAGCATCATTCCATGCAACATGAATATACCAGGGGGTGCTAATAAGTATGTAGCCTTACCCAGAAAACATTGAGCTAGGAAGCTGTAAATTGCAGGGTGTACTTGACTATTTGTCTATATTCAGTGATGCAAAAATCAACTACCTATGACTTTAACTTAGCTTTTTTTCCCCTGGTCCAAATTGAACATGGCGGCATTTCCAAAGACGTTAGGTGTGGAAGAGCATAGGACCATAATCAAGTTCCTGTTTCTCCAAGGGAAAGGTCCATGATGAAATGTCACAAACTTTGGGTGACAGCGGCCCTTCATATGCAACAGTTACACGTTGGGTTGTAAATGTTAAAACTGGCCATTTTGGTGTTGAAAGTGAGAAACCCAGTGGAAGGCCTGTCTCCGTCTCCGTGCCTGCAAATGGGAAAGCCTTCCATGACCTGATCATTGAGGACTGCCGAATATCAGCCAAAAGTATTGCTACATATCCAGGGATATCACAGGAGAGAGTTGGTACCATTACCCACAACGACTTGGGAATGAGAAAGCTTACAGCCAAGTGGATCCCGAAACTTTTGACAACTGAACAGAAGAGGAGACGTGTGGAGACATCGATGGGGGTTTTGGAGAACTTTGCAAGAAATGAGTCAGATTTCCTGGACAAACTGGTAACTGGTGATGATGGATCTACTGTTATGATCCAGAGACAAAGGAACAGTCTGAGGAATGGAGGCATAGTGGTTCCTCCAAGCCAAAGAAGTTCTGTGTGCAAAGGTCAGCGCAGAAGCAAATGGCAATCCTTTTTTGGGATAAGGGAGTTCTGCTCGTGAACCTCCCAAAGGGTTCAACCATCAATTAAACATATTACTGTTCATTATTGACAAAGCTGAGACAAAATATTAAGGAAAAACATAGAGGAAATCTCTCCAAAGGTGTCATCCTGTTGCATGACAATGACCCATCACACACTGCAGGTGCCAGTATTGCAAAAATGACCCCACTTGTCTTCTGCATCCTCCACTTGCAGCGCTCAGCTGTATAACAGCCGGGCGCTCGGAGCAGGGAACAGCTGGGTGCAGAAGACAAGCGGGGAAACCCCACTTGTCTTCTGCATTCTCCGCTTGGAGCGCAAGGTAATTCCTCAAAGTTTGAGCGATCATCTTGAGCTGTAAATGACACAACGATCGTTGCTCAAAAGGCATCTTTTGAGCAATAATCATTGTGTCTAAATAGGCCCTTAGATACAATCCAACCAGAGCAGCATCTTTTGTACATCCACCAGTGTCAGTGTCCTCAGATTTTTTGGCAGCAATCAATCTAGAAGGAGCCTTCTCCTTTCTATAGCAGTTGAGGGCTGAATGTGATCCACAGATGAAGCATTCATGGTTAAATCTGCATAAAACCTGCAATGGCTTCATTAATGAGCCGGCACACTGCTAATCTCTAACCTGCCGCTGCAGCCGGATGGGTTGATGCCGCAGCAGCTGAGATAGAGGGTGAGGTGGTCTTCTCCAAAAGCATAAGCTGTATTCAAACAATGGTGACCTCTGACTTTAACCCTTTTCAATCCACTGTCTGACGTCCAAAGACATTCTGATTGAAGGCTGTACAGCTCCAATGTCAGAAGACGTCTGGCAAGGGTATTCTTACTGTATATCACTGGCCGCTCTGTTGTCGTGGGCCTCTCCAGCATGTCCCACACCGCAGTACTGGCTCTAGCCAGCAGATGGCGCCATTGTATAATGGCAGAAAGAGAAAGCTCCCTAGGAAACCCTGAATCCAAAATTGGATTGCAGAGGGTTAAAGTAATGGAGCGCCTGAACTCTTTGTCATAGCGCCTCCATAATATTCTTCCATGCAAATTGTAAGCATTATATATTGTATCCCGGTAACGTGATGATATTTCACTGCACATTTGGATCACCTTGCATTTTTTTTTGAGCGAACAAAAATGCAAGAAGGTCCCATAGATTTTTCCTATCTTCATGCATAAATGCGCGGTGAGTACACACGTATCATGCGTATTTACTGCGTATTTATGCGATCCCATTGACTTTAATGGGTAATTTCAGTCTATAATAGAGACCAAAATAGGAGCTGCTGTGATTCTTTTTTCATGCATAAAAGATATACGCATTAAAAACGCAGGTCAGAATACCCCGAAGCAAATCAATGGTGCCTGAGCTGCCCTTATTATACAGGTAAAAGATATGGAGCACACATACACCCGTGTGAATGAGTCCTTATAAATGACCTTTTAAAGGCCACCGGAGTGCTGGTGAAAAGGATTTTGACACACCTGTATTAAGGAACCAATTTCTAGTCCTGTATTTAGTGGTTTTCCACTATTTATTATTTAATTTCCCAGAAATGAACATTGACCTTTAATAAATAAGTCACTGCTCTTATCGGACACAAGTATGAGGCAATGCCCCTCACAAACTTCTTAGAATTCTGTGACACAATGTTATATTTACATTTATGATTGTTACAAAACACCATCTACTTCCTTACACTCTGTGCTGCAAAACCAAACACAATCTATAAACCCTGCCATTGGTTTTTATTTATTTTTTACAGCATTAGGGTGCATTCCCACGAACGTATATCGGCTCAGTTTTCACGCCGAGCCGATATACGTTGTCCTCGTGTGCAGGGGGGGAGGATGGAAGAGCCAGGAGCAGGAACTGAGCTCCCGCCCCCTCTCTGCCTCCTCTCCGCCCCTCTGCACTATTTGCAATGAGGAGAGGCGGGGCGGGGCTAATTCTCTGAACTTAGCCCCGCCCCACCTCCTTTCATTGCAAATAGTGCAGAAGGGCGGAGAGGGGGTGGAGAGGGGGTGAAGAGGAGGCAGAGAGGGGGCGGGAGCTCAGTTCCTGCTCCTCACTCTTCCATCCCCCCCCCCCCCGCACACGAGGACAACGTACATCGGCTCGGCGTGAAAACCGAGCCGATTTACGTTCGTGGGAATGCAGCCTTAGGCTGGATTCAGATGACCGTATATCAGCTGGGTTTTCACGCCGAGCCGATATACGTCGTCTTTCTCTGCAGGGGGAGGAGGCTGGAAGAGCCAGGAGCAGGAACTGAGCTCCCGCCCCCTGTCCGCCCCCCTGCACTATTTGCAATGGGGGGGAGGGGGGGCTAATGTAGCCCCGCCCCCATCCTGCCTCCTTTCATTGCAAATAGTGCAGAGGGGCAGAGAGGAGGCAGAGAGGGGGCGGGAGCTCAGTTCCTGCTCCTGGCTCTTCCATCCTCCCCCCCTGTAGATGAGGACACCGTATATCGGCTCGGCGTGAAAACCGAGCCGATATACGATAGTCTGAATCCACCCTTATAGCTTATTCACACAGGCGTATATCGGTCGGGTTTTCACGCCTGGCCGATATACACTGCCCCCTGATGTATTGGCTTACAATGTATCAGTGCACAGGGGCGTATTTCCGCCACCGGCAGCTGCATAGATTCCTATGGGAGCCTATGCTAGCTGCCGGAGAAGGAAGGTGGGAGGGAGTCTTGTACGGCACGGGCAGGCGCACGTAAAACGCCTACGGCCGTATACATAGGCCCTTAATCATTCAGCATAAATGACACAATACATTTTTTTCTGTGAGTCGGTACAATTAGAATGATACTAATAATATATATATTTTTTATTTTTACACTTTTGCACAATAAAGACCCTGTTTTTTTGGAAATGATAATTATTTTTAAATCTCTACGTTCAAATACCCAGAACTTTTTTCTTTTTCTATGGACTGAGTTCTGTGAGGGCTTGATTTTTACACGACAAGCTGTAGTATTTATTTGTACTATTTTGGAGTATATAAGGCTTTTTGATCACTTTTATTGCGTTTTTGAAAGGCAAAACAAATAAAATAAGCATTTTTCTTCCGGTTTTAAAGTGTGTGGGGTGGGAGGTGGGGGTGGGGGTTAATTTTTTGCTGTGCAGGTTTCTACAGACACAGTGATACCAAGTATGTGGGGTTTTTTTGGTTTTTTTTATATAAATATGGGAAAATGGGCAAAAAAGTTTTTTTTTTTTAATTGTGAGGCAACAGCCAAAAAGGCAAACACAATTCTGGGATGTATTAAGAGAAGCATAGAATCTAGATCACGTGAGGTCATTATCCCCCTCTACTCTTCCTTAGTCAGACCTCATCTGGAATACTGTGTGCAGTTCTTGGCACCCCACTTTAAAAAAGACATCGACAAACTGCAGCAAGTAAAGAGAAGTGTTACCAAGATGGTGAGCGGTCTGCAAATCATGTCCTGTGAGGAACGGTTAAAGGATCTGGGAATGTTTAGCTTGCAGAAGAGAAGACTGAGAGGAGACTTAATAACTGCCTACAAATATCTGAAGGGCTGTCACAGTGCAGAGGGATCAGCTCTATTCTCATCTGCACAAGGAAAGACTAGAAGCTATAAGATGAAACTGAAAGGGAGGAGACACAGGTTAGATATTAGACAGTGAGGGGGATCAATGAGTGGAACAGGTTGCCATGGGAGGTAGTGAGTTCTACTTCACTGTAAGTGTTCAAACAAAGACTGGACAGACATCTGTCTGGGATGATTTAGTGAATCCTGCACTGAGCAGGGGGTTGGAGCCAATGACCCTGGAGGTCCCTTCTAACTCTACCATTCTATGGGATGCCAAATCCATATTGTTGATTCACAGCAAAATCCACAGGTAGAAGCACATAAAAAAGGGACACAACTGTATGTCAAATATATGCTATTTTTTATTTTTCTTACAATGGCAGTAGATCTACGGGGTGGTCCAAAGGTATGGAGACACCTGAATAAATTGTAAACGGTGGTTGGAAATGTCATCTTGCGTGTGGCATCTTGGTATGCATAAGGGGGCAAATATGAGAGGTGCAGTGTCCAACATGGTGGCCATTTTGAAAGTCACTATCTTGGAACCAAGTCAATATTTTCAAATGGGAAGGGATGCATGGGACATATGTATCTAATGGAGAGTTTGATGAGGAGTCCAAATCTTAAATGTGATATACCTTAATTCCTGCCAAAGTTATTAATAATTTTTGAGTGACACGGAACACAACCACAATCCACTACATGATATGCTTAATATACTCTCCATTTTTTAAATTGTCAAGGCTATTCTTTGCACCACCCTGAGGGAGACCACGGACACTTGACAAACGTGGGGAGCCGGGAGGGTTAAGTGTTGGCTTGTCACATACCACGCTTTGGTCCCGGAGGGATGACATGCAGCCAAGGCCAGAGCAGGATTGCAGGCCACCGTTGACACCCCTAAGATAGGGAATGCCAATAAACAGGATAATGGGGGTAGTAGTAGTTTTCATGGCACTGTACCTACACACCGGTATTCTGCGCTGCGGAGAATAAACACAGACACTGTTTTCTAGTACCTCGGGTCCCCAGGAATGGTTAGGGCCCAGTATAAGCTTTACTTGGTATAAACCTTGACAAGACAATTATTCACAACGATTCAAGTACAATTCTTCACAGTGCAGGTAAGACAGGAAGGTCAGAGGTCAGGGAGGATACACAGGATGAAACCGGTCCTACAGTCTGCGTTATCCGTACGGCACCGCTCCTGGACTGGAAGCACTACGGAGGAGGAAGGGGCTAGGGGTCACTCCACAGACACTCTGCTAGTATTACTTACTTTTAGGATTTGTACCCCGCACTAGAGATGTGTGAGTGTAACTTAGGAAAGTACTTCTATACGGTAATCCGGACTCTGGACGTCTGTATAGGAAAACTTGTAGGTTTGTATTAGTACCTCTGCACAGAGTCTTGTCAGGAAAAGTGATTACTTACAAAGGCTCTCTCTTAGGCTTGGGGCTCACTCTACTCACCTTCGCAATACAGTCGCTACAGGAAATCTCTTTTTCTCCTCAATCTTCACCACAAGGAAGCTGAAGGTGCTTTTATGAGGCTCTGTGTTAGACTCTCTCAGATTGAAGACAAGATGGAAGCCGTCAAGGTGGAACTCCTTCCTGCTCTCAAACACTCCTTTTTATACCTTCACTTATACCACATGACATACTAATACATTTGCAGGCAGACTATGATTTTTCAGGAGTTAACCTCTCAAGTACCGCGGCTGTGCAACACACACACTGGATACGACAGGACAAGCTCTACACAGTGCAACCGCATAGGACAAACATGTATGACATTTATGGCGGAGACCAGGATGATATTCTGAGACACTACACCTCTACCTCCCATTTACTAGCACTGAGAGCAACACCTCAATAGAAATGCTTGCACAGGCATCCAGGATACGCTGTTGCATGTGCGCCGCACTGAGGATTTTTACTATGTAAGCCCTGAGCTTGATATCATTCCACAGGTAGAAGTCCAAGAGGGTGAGATCTAGCGAGCATGGGGGCTACTCCACTGCGTCACGATGCTCGATCCCCTTCCATGAACACTCATGATCCAAACTCTCACGGACATCACATGCATGATGTGGGGAGGGGGAGTGGGGCACCTTTCTGCTGGAAAAACCCTGGGAATGTGTCACCCTTGTTGCACAGTCACAGAACATCTTGTCATGTAGCAATAGGAGATACTTGGCAGTATTAAGGCTACCTTTGATGAAGAATGGGCCCACTATCTTCGGACCCCACACATCGCACCACACCATGACTTTACCATTCTGATGGGATATGTCCAGCATGGGTCTTTGTCAAAACAGTAGTGAAAGTTTTGTTTGTTCAACTTCCCGTGTACGTAACAATTTCCCTCATCACTGAACAGTACCGTCTCTGTCGTGGGTTCCGTTGCAATTGCTGTGCCACCCATTCTGCAAATTCAACATGGCGATCGGGATCGTTATCATTGAGATGATGCAGCAATCCTTTACAGGTGCCATTTGCACATAGTCAGTATTTACCCAATGGTCGTTCAGCTCACACCACTCTCCTGTGAGATGCCGGGTGCTATGATGTGGGCTCTTGCAGAAGGACACTAGAACAGCCATTGTTGTTGCTTTATCTGTGGCAGTTTTGTTCTGTCCGCTTTTTGGCAGGTCCAACACCGAACCTGTTTGGCAAAATTTGGCAAGCAATTTGCCAATCGTGCAATGGCGAATAGGTGGTTGTTAGGGCGCTGGCCATTGAAATCCGCTGCAATGACTTGGGTACTGTGCAACCTGGAGATCAGTACAATCTCTGTTCTCTCCTCACATGTTAATCTTCCAGTCATATCTGTGTCTGTAACAAAGAGAAAATTGATAATTACTTTGACAGAAATAGAGGTACATCACAGATTTGGATTCCACATCAAATTCTCTATCAGATAGATATGTCACATGCACCTCTTGGTTCCAAGATGGTTCCAAATGTCTGCCACGTTAGACACTGCCCCTCACAGATTTGTCCCCTTCCCCTTAGCAACATGCCAAACACAGAACTGCATTCCCAACCACTGTTTTTCATTTATTCAGGTTTCTCCATACCTTTGGACCATCCTGTATTTTTATTTTCTGATAGATACAAGTGCAAGCTTATTTCTGGTACCGAATCTATAGAGTAAGCTTGGTTATGGTATTGCATCTATGTAGTAAACTTGTTTCTGGTATTTTATGAATGTCGTACTGCATCTGTGTAGTAGGCCTGATTCTGGTACTGTATCTATGCTGTAAGCTTTGTTCTGGCACTGTCTCTATGTAGTAAGCTTGGTCCTGGCACTGTCTCTGTATACCTGTTTCTGGTAGCATATCTATCCAGTAAACTTGGTTCTGTTATCATAGTATGTAGGCAGCAAGCTTTGCTTTGGTACCACATCTATGCGGTGCGTTTGGTTCTAATAATGTATCTATACGGGAAGCATCAGGTCATCATCAAAACTTTAGACTGGTGGGGGTCTACAATTTTCATAGATTCCTGGGCTTAGTCTGCCCCTGATCAGGACTCACAGAATGGGGATATCACATCAGGAATCTGAGAAGGACACTACTAAGTGGTGCTAGGTTGGGATAAGTCACAGGGGCTGTCTACCTGCTGTCTATTGGATTTGCAGTTATGCGCAGAGCACGGCAGACCAGTCTGTGGAGTAGTAGGGTGGGATTTCTTTTTTTCTTCAAATTTAGCTTGGTCTGGACTTACAGCTTAGAACTGGGGTAAAACATGACCAGATTTGTTTTAATTTACCAAATTGACTGAACATGAGTGTGTTGGTACAATATTTCAGGATTTGGGGTCTCCATTTTGATTCTGTCCAGGGCCAAAATTTGTCTAAAACTGGCCCTACCTCCAACCAAAAATGTTTGTGCACCTCTATAAGATGGTATCCACTCCCAGGTGACTTATCGGTGAGTCAGTGAGACGGTATGTGTTCCCAAATGCTCATTCCATTGGAATAGTACCCACCGTCTGATGGCTCAGTGGAATACTTTCCAGTAAGATTGCACCTTGGGAAAAGGTCTCATTACAGTGCAGTTTCCAACTCACATAACCTTGGTATCCTTCTAAATTTGGCAATAGCTCCAATCTTCCATTCTATCTGTAATGTAACCAAACATAAAACATAGCACTGTGATGTGACATCAGATAAACATGATATAAAACTACTCATTAAACTCGCAGGTATGACTATGTCAGTGCTCATAGGTTTTATTATTTCATACACATACCATCATTTGGAAACATTTTACAGATTTCTTAGTTTGCTTCCAACAAAGGTCAAATCTGAGAGAATTGTAAAGTCTTGTTGAAACCTAGCTGTGCAGGATTGGAACAGGAGAATCACTTTAATAGAAAAATGCTATATTAAAACAAATGCATTAAAGGGGCACTTAAGCAAAAACACTTTTTCTATTGCTGCACCCTCACTTGATTGTCTATCACACTTCATTCTGTACTACAAAAACCACTGTTACATGAAGTAATCAATTGATGGAAACAGTATGGGTGAGGGTCCTGCTCCAACGAGCTTACATACTACAAGTAATGGGGTGATACAGAAGGTAAAGGGGCTGGCAGTGTGCACGGTATGGCGAGGTGGAGAGTGAAGGATGCTATACACATAGACAATAGTCAGACTTGAGCCGTATAGTGGTTGAATCGGTATAACTGCAGATGCCGGTTGATTACGACTGGCAGGGATTGCAGTGAGTAGGTCAGGGAGCATGTTTTCAGGCGGAGTTCAGAGGGGTTTGGTTTAGGGGATACGGTATGCCTCCATGAAGAGATGCATTTTTAGAGCACGCCTGAAGTTTAGTGTGTCAGTGATTGCCAGGATAGTTTTTGGTAGCACATTCCAGAGGACTGGTGCTGCTCTGGAGAAGTCTTGAAGGCGGGAATGAGAGGTTCGAATTAAAGGGGCGCTTAATCTTATTTCGTTAGCAGAGAGGAAGGCACAGGCTGGTTGGTGGATTGAGATGAGGGAAGCAATGTAGGGCGGTGCAGAGCTATGGAGAGCTTTATGGATGAAGGTAGTGAGTTTGAATTGAAGTCGTGGTATGATGTAAAACTATGCCCTTCACAGTATAGATGCTAAATTCAACTTTATTAGATATTCATTAAAACATACAGGGCTAAAACTGACACATAAACATACAACAATTAGTTTCCCTAAATATTAGAATGGTTATTGCAGGATGGGAAAGGCCTGCTTATAACCATAGAGCTCAAGAATGGACAAGAAGAAAGAAGGGTACAATTCAGAGATTTGATCCCTATGACAAGACACTAATCACAGTAGGGACAGTTATAGTTATTAAAGACTAGTCAGCAGTCAGTGTGGCAGGTCATTAACGAGTAGATGTGCCCTCATATATAGTGTATAATTTAGTGTCACCAAGAGTCTAGAACACCTAGAATGTTCCCAGAAGGTGACCTGCTGAGTGCTACAGATGATGGGATCACGAAGGCAAGAGAAATATAGACCCTCTTACATTAGTGCGATAGTGTCCCTTTACAATAGCTCCACTCTAGCTAACATAGACAAAAAAGATGGAATAAGGACTAGATGTTCGCCTCTAGTAGACAATATTGAAATATCTAGTTTTTATACATATATTCCTCTCTTGGTGATACCTGATTGCGGGTGCCACCTAGTCCCCTCTCCTAAAATGTAATATAGATCTTTCGATACAAGATTTGATCTGTACAGCGAAATGAATGTATTTTATGCATATTCCATATGGCCTCCCCTGTTATGTTTCACAAACAACCGCATTGGATTAAGTGACGGAACTCTGTACCCGTCTGCATATTTATGGTGACGCCGCCGGGGCCTCCATGCTGGTCCACCTGTTAGAGCACTGGTGTGGCATGTGACTTGATGGGGTGAAGTCTGAACAGCCGTGCACCTTATGGGTGGGCTGTAGGGATTCACCACACCCATGTGACTTGGTGACATCACCGGGCCCACCACTCCTGTGATCTAGTGAAGAGACTCTGCACCCATCCACATGTCTATGGTGACATCGTCGTGACCTTACTGCTGTATAAGCTGATGGAGCTCAGTTGCGGTGCATCAAGTGTTCATCATGATGTCCGAATAACCGTGCCCCCTGTGGGCGGGCTGCAGTGAGTCACCACGCCTCCAAACTTGGCCCGCTCATGTGACTAGGTCTTTTTGGCCAATGCAGGCTGTGTCTCTGCCTCCCCACTTCTGATGGGTGGGTGCTCTAACAGATGGGCCAATAGATCCCAATGGTGAGCATGTTTACTGTTCATAGCGAATGCATTATGTGACCTCACAGGGGGAGTGGTATTATGCTAAGCACTAAACTGTGTCTGTTCATGATTGGTCCCTTAGGACCATACCCACATTAGGGGAGGTACTGAAAGAGGATATAAAAGGCTTGCCTAACCTGCATGTCAGTTATCCTCCAGCGATCCACCATCAGGGTTGCTGGTTACGCTCTCTTTACTATATCTATTTAGCTTTCAGCTAGGCAGGGCTAGCGTGCCTGGAACTACTTTAGACATTGTGTTTCTGACCTAATTCGTTTTTATGACTTACTGTACTGGCAATTAGGATTGACGGACAGTTCTTATTCTCTTAGTTCCTATTTAGGTAGGACCTCAGTGCCTGCTATGGGCCTATATCTTAGTAGGGTCATTGTGCCCGCCACTACTCTAGAAAGTGTATCTTTTTAGTCGTCTATCGTCGTTGACTGTCAGGATCGACGGACAATCCACAATCCTTCAACTCCCAGTGGGGCAACATTTGTTGTCTTCCACGAGTTGGAATTATTTAGACATTGATATTTGGTTCCTGAAGAACAATACGAATAGGGAAACACGTTGAACCACTAAACAAAATTGTGTACTGAACCGTTAACCAAAATTAGGTACTCTTTGTCTATGCTAGCTATAGTGGAGCTATTGTAAAGGGACACTATCGCACTAATGTAAGAGGGTCTATATTTCTCTAGCCTTCGTGATCCCATCATCTATAGCATTCAGCAAAGCACCTTCTGGGAACATTCTAGGTGTTCTTGACTCTTGAAATGACACTAAATTATACACTATGTATGAGGGCAGACCTACTCGTTAATGACCTGCCACACTGACTGCTGACTAGTCGTTTAATAACTATATCTGTCCCTATTGTGATTAGTCTTTTGTCATAGGGTTGAAATCTCTGAATTGCACCCTTCTTTCGTTGTGTACATTCTTGGTTAGGCAGACCTTTCCTATCCTGCAATAGCCATTCTAATATTGAGGGCAACTAATTGTTGTATGTTTGTATGTCAGCCTTATGTTTTAATGAATATCTAATCAAGTTGATTTTAGTGTCTATACTGTGAAGGGCGTTACAATTTGACATAGACCTCTATGCTCCAGTGAATTTCCATTTAGCTTGATATTGCTGCCTTTTTATCAAAAAACGTTGAATCCAATGATTAGCTAACTGAGGCCAACTCAGTCTTCTCAGAAGGATGGGGGGGGGGGGGGGCGTGTAATCCTCAACTACAATGTACCTTGTTACATAATTGTTTTAATGTTGTTGGTGGGAAATTCAGGGCCTACAGACATAAATTGAATATCAAATTGTCCCTCGTGGATTACGCACTCGCTTGTTACCACTAGTACGCTGTCGCACACCAGAATTCATGACTAAGTGGGAGAGGGAGTCCACAGACGCCTCTCTCGAATTGATTAAACTTCTCTTGGATAAGAAAAAGGTTTTGCTTGAGAAAAAGCAGAAACTGTCGACGGAGGCTATTGAACAAGCAAAAATTTTCTCCTCTGATCCAGACTTTCCGAAAAAGAGAAGGTTCTCCAGCAAAATGTGAAGAATCATATATCGTTTATTAAGGAAAGGAGGCACCAACAATTTGTGAGAGACCTGCAGGAGTTCAAAGAAAGTAGAGCCTATAAAGATCATAGAACAAGATCCGACACCGACCTCAGCTCCTCAGAATAGGAACAGTCCGAGGGGGAAGGCTCCAGAAAAGATAGATCCACACATTTCTCTAGAAGGGGTCATGGCTAGCCCTCTGGGCATAATTGTGGAAGAAGTAGAACACCACCAGAGATGTTTTTTAGGACAGGCTATCACACAATACTTCTTGAGGGATTGGAGGAAACCTGCACAAACTCTTTAGATAGTTCTCATGTGATGAGTTCCTCTGAGGGTGGACACTCTGTTGCTAGACCTACACTCTCCAATCCAAATAATATTAGTGATGACAAACTACGTGTCCTTAATCTATATGATGTCAGGAGAGCTCGGCATATTTGAGAGGGGTCTGTCCTTCGTTCCGACAACTCGCTTTGATCAATTTGTCTGGATCAAGGACATTGCCCTGTTTGTTCGAAAACTCAGGTGGAAAAAATATTTTGCCATGCAGGACAAAAACACTGCAGCTGAATTGGGTCTGGACCTAAATGATCTACCAGAGCTACAAACCCTTCAAGATTTGGAAAATGAATCATCTAGATCACTTGGTAATGGTCCCTTCACTAAACTTAA
The DNA here is from genome assembly GCF_035609145.1 of Eleutherodactylus coqui. NCBI lineage: Eukaryota > Metazoa > Chordata > Amphibia > Anura > Eleutherodactylidae > Eleutherodactylus > Eleutherodactylus coqui. The sequence goes on from NC_089849.1 coordinate 88,947,818, forward strand.
ACCTAAAAATGTGACCAATCCCCCTCCGATTCATTCACCTCTGGTTGATGTTTTTTAGAAATTAGTGTTTGTTGAGCTTAAGAAGCTCCCTCTGCCCCGGAACAAGTTTTGCAATTTATCTTGAATTGAATTGGCTGCTCTGAGTCTAGAACGAAACATAATCATTAAACCATCTGATAAAGGAGGGAACATCATGATCATGGACTGTGCACACTACTGGATAAGTCTACTTATTGCATTCTGAATATGGACCCAACAGTTAGGTTCCTCACTAGTCTAACAGAAATCCTGACGCTGGGTAAAGAGTCTGGTTACATCAGTTCTTCGTGAAAACATCAATTTATGCTTTCCGGCACTCCACGAGTAACCACATTTTATGCACTCCCAAAGATTCACAAAGGGGTCAATCCAGTGCGGGGTAGATCTATTGTGTCGGGAGTCGATAACCTCCCACAAAACACCAGCATTTACATCGATAAAATAATCCGCCCCTTTGTCAAAACCTTACCTTCATTTGTCTGCTTTTACCATGAGGCCGGTCAGGGACCACGGGTGGCAGTTGCGTGATTCAGCACGGCGTTCTGGGATGGTGTTGCACCCATGTTCGGGTCGGCGAGCGGCACTGTGCTCCTGTGTGCGTGCGTGGCGTGAGACGGGCATGACTGTGCATGCGCATGTGCCTGATATGAGAGGCACGTGCTCTACCTCTGTGAGTTATAGTGGCTGTCAGGGAGCTCCAGTCAACTGGCTTGATTGGTCTCCGCCCAAGGCGTGGAAACTCCTGAATATAGTCTGGCAGCTGCTAATAGCTGTTACCAGTTATTGGTTCCGTTCCCTGAGTGTCTGTGGTTCTGCTCCAGTGAAAGTTACCTTGTCTCGATCCAGCTCTGTCTGTGTTCTGTGGTTCTCCTGTAATGTTGGTTTATCCTATCGGCCTAGCTTGTCGGTACTAGTAAGTTGTCATCTGCATAGGTACGGCTGTTCCTTCCTGTCCTGCCACTAGGCAGCGTAGGGTCAGTGTTGGCAGCCTGGACCGGTCCACCTTTGGGGCTACCTGCAGGAAGGGACATTGGCGTGGGTGAGGATCAGGGAGTCCCGCGCCGGGCGTACCTGTGCACACTACTAGTACTGTAACATCTGCAATACAACGGACATGTTAAGACATCTGGTGGGAATTAATATTGATACGCATGTTCTACTGGCTACACTTGATATTGAAGCTCTCTACAGCCATGATACCACATGAGGGAGATGTAAGTGCCGTAAAATACTACTTTAACCAAAGGGGGAGGCACTTTATAAAAAACAACTAGTTTGTTGGGGATCTGCTCTCATTTGTCCTGACCCACAATTATTTTGTGTTCAATGGGCAATACTGCCACCAGCTTAGGAGTACAGCCATGGGTAGTCCATGTGCTCTTTCCTATGCCAACTTGTACCTGGGCTGGTGGGAGGAAAAATTTGTGTTTTCTGAAGACACCTCCAAATGGACAGACAGCATATTGCTATGGTTGCGTCTTAGAGATGATGTTTAGTTTTGTGGACAAGTGATATGCTGTCATTTCAGGACTTCGTAGAACAAGTCAACAAGGATAATCTTAATCTAAAAATCAATCGGAGATCAACAATGTGGCTATTCCATTCCTAGATGTTCTAATATGAAAAGAAGAGGATGGTACTCTCACCTCCATACTATATAGAAAGACCACCGCAACCAATAGCTTACTCTCCTGGTCTAGTTTTCACCCCTTCCCCCTAAAGAAGGGAATACCAAAAGGTCTATTTCTTAGCTTACATACGAACTGTTCCACCAATTCTGACTTCATGTTGGAGGATTCCAAGCTCTCAGATAGATTTTTCCAGAAAGGGTACCAACGGCACTTGGCTGAGCTGCAATCGTACTGAATAAACTTACTTTTGCTGCAGTGTGTACATCGTAGATACAAGATCCCCAAAGATGGTGAAATTTCATTTTTTTAATTTTAATTCACTTAGAATTTTTAAAAAGTTGTTCAGTACATTATATGACACATTATACAGTTGTTTATTCATTCACTCACTTCCGACTCTTCGTGATCTCGTGGACCATCCGACGCCAGAGCTTCCTGTGGGCGGTCGCCACCCCCAACTCACCAAGTTCCAGTCTGTCACCTGAAGGATATCATCCATCTATCTTGGCCTTGGCCGGCTCCTCTTCTTTTTGCCTTCCACCTTCCCCAACATCAGCATCTTCTCCAAGGTATCCTGTCTTCTCATTATGTGGCCAAAGTACTTCAGTTTTGCCTCTACTATCCTCCCCTCCAGTGAGCAGTCTGCCTTTATTTCTTGGAGTATGTACTGGTTTGATCTTCTTGTGGTCCAAGGCACTCTCAGAAATTTCCTCCAACACCAGAGTTCAAAAACGTCTATTTTCATTTGCTCAGCCTTCCTTATGGTCCAGGTCTCACATCCATAGGTTACTATGGGGTATCCCATTGATTTAACTATGCCGTATTATACAGTACCATTGAAAAACCTCTCAGACCGCTATGCTTAAATAAAAGAGATAATTTTTTTAATAGTGGGGTGGAGAATAGAAAATGGAAAAAAATCACAAGGGGGGATATACTTATCTCTTCTGGGTCCCCAGAATGTAACTGACAGCTGGCGCTTCCATTGGCAATGACTTCCGACTAGATGGACTTAGCCAAAGGACGTCACCACTGCGACCAATCAGAGGAGCCGTTTAATCATCAGCAGTATTTGTGTTAGACGTTTCCCCCCCCCCCTCCCTGGGAAGGTGTACTGTGCCCGACTGCCTGTGTTAGTACGCGGTCAAGTGCAGTGTATTGAACAGCCGTACACAGGGCCACGGCCGGTCTCACAGCTACTGGAGGTCCGTAGCAGATTCCGGATACAACAGTGTGAGCCCAGCCTAACACTACCTAATTCTAAGCACCATATATTGAGGCTGGTTTCGCATCTGCATTGCAACCTCCATTCGGAGGATCCGCCACAGATACGGATGAAAATACTGGAAGAAAAAGTGCTGCATGAGGCGTTCTTTCTTCTGTTCCAAAGTCAAGCAGCTGGGTGCCAAGCGGGCAGACCCCATTATAGTCAATGGGGTCCACCCAGTGCTGTTCGGTTCTCTCCAGAGACGGAGATGTTCAGTCGTGGGGTTTCCCTTTCCTGCTCCCCGAAAGGGAGGAACTCGTGGCGCAGATGTGAAACACATCATGGGCGAGTGCGATTTCAGGCCATAAATCACTGCCCGATAGCGCACTCGCCAACATCAATATCCCCATGGATGTGAGACATTTTTATATCAAACCCTCCTCGCATCACTTCAGGGGAGTAGTGATGCTTTACGCAGCTGTCACTGTTTTCAATGGGCAACCTTGCATCGCTTTACACCCCGTGCACCTAGCACATGGCGCAAAGCTGCCGCTGGCCCCATTCCAGACAATATGGTATGTGAGGGCACGCCCAAAGATAGGACGTGCCGCGATTTGTTTCTCGTATCGCATTGCAGTTCAATGCGGAAAAAGTATCGCTTATGTGTATGACTCCATTCAAAAGAATCCAACTGTGCTAAAAACCTTACACCTCCACCAAACACTGCAGAAGAAATAGACTACATAGTGCTTAAGTAGCGGTACTACAAATACCTAAGTACATTCCACTACTGAGTGCTCAAATGATACCAACATACAGTCACTGTACAAGAGCTCCAGGCATGACTTCATATACTAACAATGCTGCTATGCAGTTCACTTCATGATTCATAGTGGTTACGGACCTCAGGTCCCAGATCTTCTTAGGGCCCCTTTACACGGGCCGATAAATCGTTCACATCCCCACATCCAGCGACATTCTGAAGGATTATCATTCAGTATAAACGCATGCGGCGTGTAAATGACCAACGAGAATTCGTTCGCTTCTCGTTCGGCGTCGGCCGTGTAAACAGGCAGTATCACTTATGAACGACTGCCTGTTTATGGTGAATGGAGGTCAGTGCGTCGGAATGATCCCCGGTCCGCCCTACCTCCAACCACCCAGCGATGATCGTTCTTGTGTAAAAGAATAGGAACGATTATTGCTGGCACGTCCCATGTAAAAGGACCCTTCGACTCCCCTACTGCAAGGGCAGCTGATCCGATGCGCTAAACCGCACAGGTCACACACCCTGAGGACTGGCCCTAATTTTTGCCCCATTTCATTAACTTTTGCTTTTTTGTTCCATATCCCTGACCCATTTTTTCTAATAATCACTTTATCACGGAAGTTCCCCATTTTTTTTTAGTTCCCTTGCCATTTCCTTGGCACAGAGTTCTTAGCACGTTGCATGGTACTTATGAGGCGGAACAACTTCTGATATGACATGTGACAGATATCTCTTGTAGTCTATGAGCGTGATAATGAGTGCTGGGAATCCAGTCCACGCCCTATAATCTAGGCGAGGGGCGGAGTCCAAGGAATGACAAGGATCTCAGGAGTTACAGTTTATCAGATGAAGCTCAGACGGATCTCCACGTGGGACCGCAGGGTGACGGGAGGCAGCGCACAGGTAGCGGAGAGAACAACTCAGAATACAATGTCAGTGCCTATGACTGTACTAATAGATAATATTCTAGAATCTATCAGCAAAATATACATTTATGCCAAATTAGGCAAATATCATCCGAATGGTAATTCAATGCATTCATGTGATACTGTTGCTATTATTACTACAATGTTATGAATTCCGTCTTAATGTAGCAATGTTAGTAGAAAGGAAGCAATTAGCATAGGGCCATCTAAGCTGCCTGTTCGTATTTAGTATCTTTGTGGTTATTGACATCATTATTGTTGTTGTTTTGATTAGAGTTCTAGTAGAACAATGAATAAATCTATAGCAAAAATAATGTATCATTCAATACGTTTTCAATGTAAGCATCTAGTAGGGCTAATAATAGATAATTAATGCTGATCGTACATACTGCTAATAATAGAGGAGTTCATTAATGCTGATAAATACTGCTAATAATAGTTCATTAATGCTAATAATACATACTGTTAATTAGTTCTATATACAGTTGGTATCTCCCGCATTTAGAGATCATGTCCATGATTTTACTAGACACTATAACATCCACGCCGTATGTATATAGAATACCCCCCGCTGCTGCCCTGCAGATGCTGTTTATTGGAGCCTTCAGGCTATTTTCACACAGGCGTTCGCGATTTTGCCGCGAGAAAATTGCGGCAAAATCGAGTCTTTCATCACTGTGATTTTTGATGCTTTTTTTTTAGAGAATAATCTCGCATCGCTGCCGCCCACGATAATCACGTGTTTTTTTAGCACAAAAGTCAATGGTACTTTCTAAAGTTAAAATCGCATGTTTGTTGTGTTGCGATGCGATAAAACTCAGGCTCCATAGAGATACATGAGAGATGAAAAAAAGGCAAAACGCAGAAAGATAGGGCGCGTCACGATTTTTCATTGTCTCAACATCGCATGAGTGAAAACATCGCAGATGGGAAGGAAACATTGTGAATCATTGGTGTCACAATCTGCTTTTTTACTGACTATTGCGGCAGATTTTCTCGCCCGTGTGAAACCCCCCTTAATCAATGAATGGACTGCTGGGGAGGAGCCAACAGCAGATCACTGAAGCCTTTCTGAGCAATCCATTTACAGAATACAGGCTGCCATAAAGAGCTGATGAAGAGGAGAAGATGATATAAAAAAAAATTAAAGGGGTTGTCCAATTCCTTCACCACTTTAAGCTGGGTTCATAGTGGCGTAGGTGTATTTCGCCCACTTCGCCACGTATGTGTTTAGGCAAGTACACCACATGTTGGCACACAGTAAAAAATCTGCACAAAACCAATGTGACTTTTTGCGTATATGCGCAGCGAATACGAAGGTCTTCTGCCTATATCACACATATACGCAAGCCCATTGCTTTCATTAGGCTCTTGAGCTGCGCAAATGTACACATGTGGCGTATTTTTTCACTGGATTGCGCATCTCGTGAAAAATACGCTTATGTAAACGAGCTATAAGGTTGCTTTCACGCGTCCGAGAAAATCGAGCGAAGATTTTTGCTTTGCGAGATGCACAAATCTCGCACAAATATGAACCTCATTCTCTTGAATGGGGTCATAGACATGAGCAGTTTTTGAAAAAAATCACGGATGGGTGTTCCTGCGAAACGCCTCACCCATTTTTTGCAATGCGACCGGAAAAAGCATCACACGGCGTGGGAGAGGCACATGAGTGCGATGCGAGGTTTCCCATTGAAGACAATGGGTAACACTTGCTGATCCTTCAGGGTGGATGAAAAACGCATCAGAGAATTGCTACTTCCCCGACGTGATGGAGGCGTTTTTGACACATAATCGCCTGCTTCCACGGTAATATTGCATGGGCGCGATATCGCACTCGCCTGGATGAAATTAGCATAAATCAGAAAAATGCAGATTCAGAAGCCAGAAAGCAGCAGATTTAGTGAGGTTGATGAAGCCGACTCCAGCGAGATGCTACATGATCCTTGGGAGAGGTTAATAGGAGGGCCCGGATTAACGATGGTAGCATTGTGAATTGTTAGGAGGCGCTTCCTGTAGATTTCTTTCATACCGCGATGTTTATAGGACCTCCGCTGTTATCATCAGCCGCACATTGTTACTGAGTATGTTATTATTAATATTATCCTTTATTTATATCCTATTGCCGACCATCAAAGACACAGAACATGAAGAACTTCATTCACATTCCTCTCCGCATAGCTTCATTTAGGTCGCTAATACTATTATAATAGTGTGTATTACCGCTCTGCACGTGGACTTGGTACGCATGACCTAAAATTATTTCTCAAGTGATGATTCACTGACAAATTAATGTTTTGGCTCGATAGTTGAGGAATGGTTCTGGAACGTTGCCTAATTGCCTAATTCTAGTTGTATGCATGTTACTTACTACACACGTACACAAGGAAGTCATTAAAGCGGTTGTCCACTATTGATGGTCTAAACTTAAAATAGGTCATCAGTAGGAGATAGGTGAAGCTCTGTTCTATAAGACTACCACTGATCAGTTGTTCACCAGGCCGTTGTGCTCATATACTGAGTTGATTTCTGCAGGAAGTACACAGCTCCGATCTCACTGTAGTGGCCAGGTTTGGTATTACACTCTTTCTCTTTACTGGGCCAAGGCAAGTCTTTGCAATCATAGCAGTGGTTTTCTTACTGATATTCTACCTGTCGGATCTGGAAATAGAAGTCTTCTCTTCACAGCTGAAATGAAACCTTGTTTATTTTTTGCTGCATTAAGGTGTGCTTGAAGATTTTGTGCTGTGAGGCGCTGATCAAGCAAATTGTTGACTCTCTCAAAAGCTTGTCATCTGATTTTGTAGTGGTCTTTGGTCTTCCAGGCCTCTTTCTGTCAGAGATTCCTCCAGATTCCAAGTGCCTTTTGATGGTATATGTGCTTACTGCCATCTTGGCTTTCTTGGCAATTTCTCTGTAGGACACCCCTACACTTCTAGGGGTTATAATTCTCTTTTTTTGGCTAATTGACTTTTTCTTGCCATTATGATAGCAATGTGCTCTGTCCTGAAGAGCAAAATTATCCAAAGCCTAGCCTAGAGCAGGGGCGTAACTATAGGGGATGCAGGGGATACGGTTGCACCCGGGCCCAGGAGCCTTAGGGGGCCTATAAGGCCTCTCTTCACCATAGAGGGAGCCCAGTACTATGAATAAAGCATTATAGTTGGGGGCCCTGTTACAGGTTTTGTATTGGGGCCCAGGAGCTTCAGGTTACGCCTCTGCTCTAGAGGTTGTTGTAATGCAGTCTGTTCCAACACTGGTTATATAAAATCAGAGGGTTTGAAAGTAATCTACAAAAGTTGAGACTCCTGTAGGAATAGTTTGCATCCAATTTCAAACCATAATTTGAATTCTGTGCTGCAGAGCAGCTTTTCTGTCTCGTTCGCTGAAAAAAATGCCATTTGGTTAAAATAGTTAAATTCAGACTATTGGGCCGTTTTAGGTTAAAATTTAATGATATTTTTATGCTTTTAACTTAATTTTGGACTTTTGAAAAATTTCACATTGTTTGCCAGACTTGAACTATGTTAATGTAAAAAATAACTGGAAAAATTGAGGTGTTCTAAAACTTTTTACTGATAGTAAAAGTTTTAGAACAAGTCTTTGTAGACTTGTCCTTTCTTTCCATGATACAGGCCGACTGGTGTCTACAAGCTACCATAATCACAGAGGATTCCTCAGTATAGGAAATGTGAATTATTAATCATTACCCATTGAAATTAATGAATGTCTATGTTTTTAACTTCCACTAGAGATTCTCTAAAATAATAGGCACTCTTTGCAGTGATTCTCTGTTAGGCTGGATTCACACTGGCGTCAGCGTTTTTACGTTCGTCCGCCGGTGACGTTAAAACACATGAACGGGTGCACAAATCTTAACGTTTCAACACCAGTTCACATGGTCCAGCGCCAAGACCGCAATGCCGTTGGGCGGGGGGGAGACAGTTTAGCTCTGCTAAGCTGTCTCCCCATTCCCTTCCGTTTGCCATCTCTCGGCAAGGGCAGGAGGCAGGGCAGGGCGGGAGCTAGTGCATTAAGCTCCCGCCCCCTCTCCACCCCCTGTCGGAGCCAGCAATGGCAGGAGGCGGATCTTAACTCCGCCCCTGTCCCCTCCTATTGCAAGCAGCCAGCAAGGGACCGAGAGGAGCAGGAAAGGGGGTGGGAGTTTAACAGTCATGCTGCTAAACTTCCTTCCACCTCCCTTCTCTGTAAATGCGCCCGGCCCGAAATGCACTATCTTGGCCGGTCGGGCACTTTTACACCGCGGAAATACGCCCATGTGGACTGATGTAAAGCAATGCATCAGAGGGGCAGCGCATATCGGCGGAGCATGAAAACAGTGATAGCGTACACACTCCCACTGTTCTCTATGGGAGCCCATACACACTGGCTGTAGAAAAGAGTCACACTGACAGACTGGGCACCAACTTCCTGTAGTGACAGAACAGGAATGTGGAGCCCTGTAATCATAAAAAAATGCACCCCCCTCCGACTCCCCAGGCCCTGTCGTATAAGCACCATAACTAAGTTTATGGTGCTTATAGCATGTGACAGGTTTCCTTTAAGTGGTCTTGATGGAAATCTCTAGGCTTTCTTCAGGATTTCCTTCTATGATCCACCTGCCATAAGCATATTTCCATAAACCAATTCTTTTATTACAAATTCCTGTAATCTTGCTTCACACTCTTCTCTTTGAGAGCTCCCCGTGGTGAGTACGCTGAATTCTATAGCCCCTCTATGTGCTTAAAGAGTACAATCAACCCCCCGCCATGGTGGAGTCTCTGCCGCTATAGTGCAGGGAATCTATGAATGTGATGATGTGTCAGAACACTGAGGTCTCTAGCGTTGTATTATTAACTTTAACCTTCTTAATATCTCTGTCCCTATTTCACAGATCATTGTCATGCGTTTCTCAGCCTTGCCTGCCCCCCCCCCCCCCACCACCACCACCACTACTCACCTGTGCTTATCCCTGCTGTGATGCTGTTGGTGTCCTTCGTGCCCGGGACCCTGCTCGCCACCAGTTCAGCACACGCCAAAACACTGTTGCTCCATCCAATGCCCAAGCTTCATAGGGCAACTTTGCTCACTGTCTGCTTGTAGTATTGTGTTAAGTTCTGATGCCATTCAGTTCCATACTACCAAACTGAACTTGGTGCATCTAGCCAGTCTTCTGGGAAAGACTGGCTGGATGCATCAAGGCTGAGTTATTCATGACCTCCCAATATCACTGAATGATGTTATTATTTTGGCCAACTGGCATGACATAAAATTCTGAGAAAGGCAAGAAAAAACTGAACACGTCCATCACATGCTCTAGTTGTCACCAACTATTTAAAGACCTCTACAGACTTTTGCTTCTTTCTCCCAAGAAGAGCCCAGGCAGATAGAGAGGTTCAAGCTCTCCATAGAAGAACACCAAAACCAGTATAGTAACAAACTATTCCTATATTGCAGGGGCAAGAGTCATTTTTTGCTGGATTGTCCAATAAAGCCAGGAAACTCTAGCACCCAGGGCAAATAGGAGATGCTACCCTAAGTAGAAAGCCACCTTAACCGTGACTCTGGCTATTTTTGGGGTCCGCTTCACAGTGTAAGACTTCTTAGATTCTGGTTCTTTGAAAACTACCTACATCAGTCGTAGACAGTAACAGTACAACACTGGAGTATCAGATTCCTGTAGCCTTCTTGGAGAGACCACTACCCATTGTCTCTTATCAGCACAGTTCTCCATAGAGTCATCTGCTTTGCCAACATTCCATTGATCCTGTACGTTAGGGCTCTCCATAAGGAACAGATCTCCTATAGTTTTCAGGGGTCCATCAGCCCTCTGCTCCTGGGAATTTTGTAGCTTCAAAAGCATGCTTCAATAATAGTCTAAAACCTTGATCAGATTACCCAGTTGAGGGAACAATCATTGCTTGCCAGTCATCGACCACCTTGACCTTGGCCTGTGCTGCAGGATTTGTGTGGCTTGTCGGAACCATACTCAGACTTCACTGACATCTTCAGGAAGCAATAAGTTAAAGGCTCTTCAAGGCAGGGTATATTTATTGTGTTTAACTATAGTCTGTAGTGTCATCTGTAGGGATGAGCATTTATTGTACAGGCAAGTATATAGTCCCATTCTCGCAAAGGGTGAGGGTCTCAGACAGTTTTTCTGCTAGAGCTTCCCTCTAAAGTCTGTAGTCATATAATGTCCTTGTACCCAGCAGTAAAGTCAGGTGTGACTTTAGCAAATTTTGGAAGGATATACATATGAAAACAACATAAAATACTCCTTCTGTTATTATTAGAATTTCTCAACCAGTGCCAAACCATAAACTGGCAGCGTATGCTGATAGGAACAAGGCTGTCTCTACAAGCCAAAGCTGGTGAAGCCTGGTGACTTTCCATTGTACGTATTCCCCATGCAGTCCTTTAAACTCTCTAAATCACTTTTAGCTTAAGCAGAGGCTTCCATATGTTCAGGCTGTTACATGTTCATGGGGCATAGCTGTGGGTCAATAGCTGTTGAATGTGTATTGGCAGCTTTTGATGGCATCAAGTTGTATCCAAACTTATACTTGCAATTCAGAGATATCTTGCTACAGCAATATGGTGTACCTGCATAGCCCAGCAGAAGGGGGCCAAAACTAATGTCTTGTTAGCCAAGTACATGGCCAAACATAGGGTCTTGCGGACAAAGGCTTGATAAATGTAACAATTGTTCTTTACTATGTGGTGCAATGCACCAAGTAAGGCACAATCTTTCAATAATATTACAGAGTCTGTATAGCCAAATTTGCAGATGTGGTATCTCTACTGGGCACGAACATAAGGTGACTGGGCTAAGGACGCCACCGGCAGACCACCAGTAGAGAGGATCATCTGATCATCCGACAAGCACAAGCAGCTCCAACTGTTTTATTGTCTACCATCTAGAGACAGGTGGCGCCATTGTTACAGCCCTGTGTCTGTTGGAACCATTTCCAGGCACTCAGCTGAAGGACATTTGGTCTCATGGCACCAATTACATGTATTGCCTTTGACACCCACCCAATGTTACCTTCATTTGCAGTGGTGTAGTGAATGACTAAACTGGATGCTATGAAGTAAAACCGTGTTGTCTTCAGCGACTAATCTAGGTTTAGTTTGGGCACTGACGATGGCCGTGTTTGTGTCTGAAGACATAGGGGTAAGCACTTCAATGCTGCCTTTGCTGCGGAGCGGCGCAGTGCCCCCAATGCTGGTGTAATGGTCTGGGGGGGTCGGGGGTCATAACATACGACAGTCAGTCACCCCTAGTTGTGGTTCAAGGGCCAATGAGAGCTCAGCGATATGTTCAGGACATCCTGCAGCCACATGTGTTCCTCTCATGGCGGCTTCCAAGAGGCATTTTCCAGCAGGATAATGCTTGGCCGCATACAGAAAGGGGTCACAGAAATGCCTCCCCAATATTATCACACTTCCGTGGCTGATCATATCACTAATAAAACATGTATGGGACCATCTTGGATGCCAACTTCGAAAGCCTATGAGTTTGCATGATCTAGAGACTCAGTTACAGCAAATGGGGAGCGATATACCAACTGATACCATACAGAACTTGTATGCTCCATGCCCTCCCGTATCACATCTTGCATCCAATCTAGAGGCAGTACAATAGGGTACTAGAGCCTCCATGCCCGCCTGTATCACATCTTGCATCCAAGCTAGAGGTGGTACAACAGGGTACTAGAGCCTCCATGCCCATCCATATCACATCATGTATTCAAGCTAGAGGCGGTACAACAGTGTACTAGAGGCTCTATGCCCACCTGTATCACATCTTATATCCAAGCTAGAGGCGGCCCAACTGGGCTCCATGTCCGCCAGTATCACATCTTGTATCCAAGCTAAAGGTGGTGCAACAGGGTACTGGAGGCTCCATGACTGCCCGTATCACATCTTGTATCAAAGCTAGAGGCAGTACAACAGGGTACTAGAGCCTCCCATCAAGGGGTCAGTGTTCTGCAATAAATGATCCTTTTGCTATGATATTGTGATAGAGTAGAGAATGATGGTTCCAATTGAAGTATGGACTGCATGCCAAAGGGCATTTTCCCATTGGGAAGTGGCACTTGGGTGTAATTTCAATCACCTGATTAGCAGGGATTCCAAGCAGAGAACCCCCACCAGTCAACTATTGATGACTTACCCCAAGAATAGATCATCAATAGTGTAGTTCTGGAAAACCCCTTTAAGTAAAGTTGAGAAGATTTCCCCTCCCAGTCTCTCTATTATTGTTGTTATCCACCTGCAATCTTACAATAGGACTAGGGAAGTGAACTGAATCTTTGCCCCAGATGAAGGAAAGCCGAGCTATACCACTGCCTGCTAGGGTGTTGAGATAAAGAAAAGGTTCCATTGATTGAGCTCCCCATTAGTCAGAGCAGGAAGACACTTCAGGCAAAGGTTTCTGCTCTGCATGACTGAGGTGTCCTTCACCTGCAGTAAATTTGTATTGCTGCAATAGAAGCCAATAGAACACTATGTTGAGTAACTGGTATTTAAGTGATTTTCCAGCATTTTCTCTATGGTAGCTCTCTGTTCTTTCCCCCTCCCGACCCTACAAGGCTCTATGGTAGCGCTCTGTTCTTTCCCACTCCCGACCCTACAAGGCTCTATGGTAGCGCTCTGTTCTTTCCCACTCCCGACCCTACAAGGCTCTATGGTAGCTCTCTGTTCTTTCCCACTCCCAACCCTACAAGGCTCTATGGTAGCGATCTGTTCTTTCCCACTCCCGACCCCACAAGGCTCTATGGTAGCGCTCTGTTCTTTCCCCCTCCCGACCCTACAAGGCTCTATGGTAGCGCTCTGTTCTTTCCCACTCCCGACCCTACAAGGCTCTATGGTAGCGCTCTGTTCTTTCCCACTCCCGACCCTACAAGGCTCTATGGTAGCTCTCTGTTCTTTCCCACTCCCAACCCTACAAGGCTCTATGGTAGCGATCTGTTCTTTCCCACTCCCGACCCCACAAGGCTCTATGGTAGCGCTCTGTTCTTTCCCACTCCCGACCCTACAAGGCTCTATGGTAGCTCTCTGTTCTTTACCACTCCCAACCCTACAAGACTCTCTGTTCTTTCCCCCTCCCGACCCTACAAGGCTCTATGGTAGCGCTCTGTTCTTTCCCACTCCCGACCCTACAAGGCTCTATGGTAGCGCTCTGTTCTTTCCCCCTCCCGACCCTACAAGGCTCTATGGTAGCTCTATGTTCTTTCCCCCTCCCGACCCTACAAGGCTCTATGGTAGCTCTCTGTTCTTTCCGACTCCCGACCCTACAAGGCTCTATGGTAGCTCTCTGTTCTTTCCGACTCCCGACCCTACAAGGCTCTATGGTAGCGCTCTGTTCTTTCCCACTCTCGACCCTACAAGGCTCTATGGTAGCGCTCTGTTCTTTCCCACTCCCGACCCTACAAGGCTCTATGGTAGCGCTCTGTTCTTTCCCACTCTCGACCCTACAAGGCTCTATGGTAGCGCTCTGTTCTTTCCCACTCCCGACCCTACAAGGCTCTATGGTAGCGCTCTATTCTTTCCCACTCTCGACCCTACAAGGCTCTATGGTAGCTCTCTGTTCTTTCCGACTCCCGACCCTACAAGGCTCTATGGTAGCTCTCTGTTCTTTCCGACTCCTGACCCTACAAGGCTCTATGGTAGCTCTCTGTTCTTTCCGACTCCTGACCCTACAAGGCTCTATGGTAGCTCTCTGTTCTTTCCGACTCCTGACCCTACAAGGCTCTGCTCAGCCACAGAGTTCACAATTATGTTTAGGTAAAACAAGAAGAGGAAACTACGTTCTATTATATTTTTATGTTTGTGAAGTAATTGCTGCGCCGGCGGAGGGCACTGACCCATATCCGGGTAAATGTAATAATCTCCAGATCTTTGTATATTGTTGATGACCTGAACTGAGTTTACAGACAGGACACGGAAGAAAACACAGGTAAAAGAATCCCGCGCTCCGGGTGTTGGTGAAAGTAACAAAAACAGAACTTACTGCGTTGAGCGGTTCGTTGCTACAGTGTTCGGTTTACTTGCTCTTTAATGAGCCCATGTAGCAGATCCCTATAGGTGACACTACTACTCCTATAGGTGACACTACTGCTTCTATAGATGACCCTACTGCTCATCTCTATAGATGAAATTACTGCTCCTATAGATGATACCACTGCTCCTATAGATGACATTACTGCTCATCCCTATAGATGCCACTACTGCTTCTATAGATGACCCTACTGCTCATCCCTATAGATGAAACTACTGCTCCTATAGATTACACTACTGCTTCTATAGATTAACCTACTTCTCATCCCTATAGATGAAACTACTGCTCCTATAGATTACACTACTGCTTCTATAGATTAACCTACTTCTCATCCCTATAGATGACACTACTGCTCACCCCTAGAGATGATAATACTGCTCCTATAGATGACACTACTGCACCCATAGATGACCCTACTGCTCCTATAGATGACACTACTGCTTATCCCTATAGATGACACTTCTGCTCATCCCTATAGATGCCAATACTGCTCCTATAGATGACACTACTGCACCCATAGATGACCCTACTGCTCATCCCTATAGATGACACTACTGCTTATCCCTATAGATTACACTACTGCTCATCCCTACAGATGACACTACTGCTCATCCCTATAGATGACACTACTCTTCCTATAGATGATCCTACTACTTCTATAGATGACCCTACTGCTGATTCCTGTAGATGACACTATTGCCCATCCCTACAGATGACACTACTGCTCCTATAGATGACACTACTGCTCCTATAGATGACCCTACTGCTACTATAGATCACACTACTGCTACTATAGATCACACTACTGCATCTATAAATCACACTACTGCACCTATAGATGACACTACTGCCCATCCCTACAGATGACACTACTGCCCATCCCTACAGATGACACTACTGCACCTATAAATGACACTACTGCTCCTATAGATGACCCTACTGCTTCTATAGATCACACTACTGCATTTATAGATCACACTATTGCTCCTATAGATGACCCTACTGCTTCTATAGATCACACTACTGCACCTATAGATGGCACTACTGCTCCTATAGATAACTATACTGGTCATCCCTACAGATGACTCTACTGCATAGTATAGTTTGTTGTGAATAGTGGTACAATTGTACATGGGAGGTGCTACCGGTCAGATGTCTACCTGTACAAGACAGGTCAAGAAGTACACAGTGGGAGTGAGAGAAAAATGGCTCAAGGCGCGACGACTCCAAAGATTGGTGATGATGAGATATAGAGATTTTATTATATAAGGAGTAAAACCAGCAGAACAAATGCGTTTTGAGGAACAACCTCTTCTTCACTAATTGCTGGGGCAAGACAAGCTGCAGTGCATAGAAAAATGTATAAGTTTAATAGTATTGATAAAATGGAATGGAAGAAAAAATCAGAAGAAAGGTAGGGAGAAAACATAAAATATAATCAGGATATAGTGAAACTAGTAAAAGTAATCGTAATCCTACAGTCACAAATAAGAATCATAAGCGCAATAATAATAGTAAGGTTAATAACAGTAAATCCATTAAATGGTACATAGTTACTCATCTGATGGAACAAACAATGCCTCCGAGTGGAAGAAAAGTAAAAAGTTTGTCACACAGTCAATTCAAAATCACGTAATACGAGGGAGTGACTGATAGGGTAATGTCGATAACTGAAAAGGCCTAAGAGGACACGAAACAGAACAACGGTACAAAACCAAAACAACAAAAAAAGGAAAAAAAATCAAAAGACAACAATCAATAAAATTGCTGTAATAAAATGTGAATATTATCTGGTTTAATAATGGCGATATGGCATGGAAATCATAACCACAGGATATAAAATAGTACATAAAATTCAGATATCATGTAATGACTCACTGTAGCCATCCAGATGAGTCATGCCCCCCACCACCCCCTCCCCCCATTTTAAATACATCCCAGTCCCTATTTATGGTATGCATTACGGTACAGCAAAACTTGAACAGCATATCATACACAGTCAATAATTTTAGGGTTCACAAACCCACTGGGCCACCGTCACTAGCCCGTCATGGGCGTTTGGAGGGCATCCTCCTCAATCAGACATGTGACGGTTCCCAAACAGATCCCATAGGATCTCACTGGTCCAACTTAGACCTCAAGCTTGCAGCCTTCCTAGCTCTTCTAAGCTGATACTCTCTCCTGAGTGTTACAGGAAATGACACTTTTTTATATTTCCTCCTGCCACACCCACAGCTGTTAACCCTTTTTTTTTTTGCAGTCAAGTACCTGTTTTTAGCCCTCTGCAGGCCACTCTGTGTACTGCACTCCCACACTATAAATAAACTTGTACTTAAAAACTGGTAAAGGGTTAACTATTCCACTCATAGGAGAGCACTGGTATTTGAAACATTGCATATCATTACCTGGACTTTCACACTTATAACGTATGTCTCCATATACCAGTCTCCATGCATGCAGGATCATAGCTCCATAAGTGCAGAATGCATCTCCTCTACTCATCGTCTGCCACCACCATGTCCATTACACTTAAGGGGATTACTTCGGCAGGATAAGACATTCGTACTTGTATTTATATTTATCATCGCCAACCACTCTCCTCATGGTACTTCATTCTGATCAATGTACTCCTTATTATTACCAAAGGGCCGCAGCATGTCAACCTCATGGCCTAATACACCGTAGATGCCAGAGCCTGTCACTAAATCTCGGAGCTCCGCGACACAGCGGACACAAATGCACCTCTGGTGTGAGTCAACATCTCCATACATTCTACTCAACATTACGGCATTACTGTTTCACGTAAACAATATCTCTTACTAGCGCGTTCCGCTGTGCAGTGCCACACTACTGTGGTTGGACTAGTCTTACGCATCTAGCAGCGTTCGTCTTCTACTTCAAAGACTGAGTCCCCTGTGGGAAGGGAGACACCCTCTCCTTCCATGTGGTCTGTGGTCATTTACGGTCCCTGAATCATTGGGCCCTACCATTGGTTGTTTCATGTGCTGCTCCCCTTGCCTGAGGACAGTGCTCGGGTCACCCCTCTCGCTGGCTGGCGCTACACTCTCTGCAGACCTTAATTCTGACCTCCCTCTCAATACTGGGTAATGATGGAGCAGTACACCTCGCTGCTCTTACCTCTTCTGCAACCACTGCACTCCCCTCATGGCACAGCTAAAACCCAATTAAGGCCAGTATGGCCACCATCTGTGCCCTCACTCAGGGGCGAGGCCTGGGCAAGGCCTCAGCCCCTGCTGTCTACAATGCCGCTGCAGTGACTGTATTGGCCAATGGAGGGAAGCCAGACACATTGTTGCAGCACTGACAATACATGTGCTGGCAAGCGCCTTCTGTCTTTCCTCATCTTCCTCTCCCAGCTGCATCTCGGACTGGGAGGAGACGGGGCATCACACAATCACCATCGGCAGCTGCAATTGGCGGTATACTGCTCAAAACCGGCCGCAGTGAATTCCGGTTGTGAGCCTGGCCGGTGACCCTGTGTACGGTGTGTAATTGTATTACGTATGGCTGCGGAGGCATGCAGGCGGTCATGTGCAGTACAGCTTTTTTTTTGTTTGTTTGTATTACCCACACCACCACTTAGCGATGATGCAGGTACCCGCAGCCCATACGCAATGTAGTTGCGTATGGGCTGCGGGTACATCCGTGACTATAGAGTACAATGGGCTCTATGGTTGCGGACTCTGCTGTAAAATACAGCATGTTGCGATTTTCCTTTCACTCGTGGAATACGCAATTCATACATGTGGGCCTGAAGGAGAATTCGAAACTACATGCCTTTCACTGCCCGTATATTACCGCTATATGACCACTGTACGGTGGTATGCCTGTGCCTGACCGTATGATTTGGTTTTTCTATCTTAGGCCGCCTGCAGACGGCCGGGTCAGATCCGGCTGCGAGAATTCTGCAGGGAGCAGCATGGCACTCACCCGCTCTTGTAGCTCTGGCTCTTTCATGTGCCGGCTGCCGGGCAGCCGGCGCATGCGCAGACTGGAGCCGGCAGCCGGGGAGTGAGATTTCTGTGCGGGGCTCTGCGAGCCCCCACAGAAATAGAGCGTGACGCGATTTGTTTGCCGCACGAGATTTCGCGTGGCCAAATCGCGCGGCTAACGCAATCCTATGGCAGCTTTCACGGGCGGAAATTCCGCGGGAAATCCCGCCGTGGAATTTCCGCCCATCTGCAGGCGGCCTTACACTTTTATTTTCCTGCTGATTTGTATGATTTAGTTATTTAAGGCAGTGCTGAAGGATAAGTCCCCGAGCGTGCATTGTGCACCGCTATTTGTGTGTATTATAGGGAATGTATAATGGATGTGGGCTGGAAACAAAAACAATCTGCAACAATCCGCAGGTAAAATCTTTTGCTCTTAATCATAGCTGGGCTATGCTATGATTAAGGGCAGACATCAAATATGTAAGTGTGGTTTGGACTAACGCTGCGAGCAGGATTCGTTGAATGTACAGATTATTGCTGATCCTTTCTCTCCCGTCTAAACTTGACAACCAGCAAGCCGATGCAGTCCACCCATAGGATCCCTCTGCTGACTCATTTGATGCATGCCACAAGCCTATGAACACCACTGATGGTGTGCTAGATTCCCCCTGAACTACTTATCAGCCCATGTCAAAGGGCCTTTACCCAGCAGTGTTGATATGATTCCAGCAGTGAGGAGAGATAAAACACTAAGGGCTCATGTCCACGGGCAAACTAGGATTTTAAATCCGCAGCGGATCACCCGCGTGCGGATCCGCACCCCATAGGGATGCATTGACCACCCGCGGGTAGATAAATACCCGCGGATGGTCAATAAAAGGGAATTTTAAAAAAAATGGAGCATGAAAAAAAATGTGACATGCTCCATTTTCGTGCGGGTCTCCCGCGGGGACGGCTCCCGCAGGCTTCTATTGAAGCCTATGGAAGCCGTCCGGATCCGCGGGAGAGCTAAAATAAGAATAACTTACCTGCAGCGGACCGGGCAGTTTTCTCTTCTTCATGGCCGGATCTTCTTTCTTCGGCCCGGCGGATGTGCACGGCGCATGCGCACGGCACACAGCCGGCGTGCCGAGCACACCTGTCGGCCGAAGAAAGAAGATCCGGCCGTGAAGAGGAGAAGATCTCTCCGGTCCGCTGCGGGTAAGTTAGTTCTTATTTTAAGCACTCACGTCTGCGGGGCAGGAGGGACCTGCTACGGATTCTCCATGGAGAATCCGTAGCGGGCCTGATTTTCCCCGTGGACATGAGGCCTAAGGCTGCCTGCCCACGGCCGCAGTGAACGCAGTGAACGCTTTCCATAGCGTTGCTATGGAAAGCGCAGCCCTTGTCTGTGAGCGGAGAATAATAGTGATTCTCCGCTCATGGGCCGGCAAATCGCAGCATGCTGCGAATTGCCGCGATTCTCCAGATAGGCTCACCGCGGAGATCCGTCTGCCGGGTGGCGGATCCCGCAGTGGATGTCGCAACGCCCGTGGACAGGCAGCCTTACTAGAAGCTACAGCCACTTCTCTGTGCAAATCTCTCTGCTTCTGTTTCCCTGTAGTAGCAAACTCCTTACTCTCCATAGACCTCTATGGGCAGCATGAGACAGCAGTGAGCAAAAATATCCCCCTTCCTGTAATCTGTCTTGGTGTCTCTAGAGATTGATTTTTAATGTGACAACTGGCAGTGGACAGCAAATCTGAAGGAAGTGAGAGCCCTTAGTGAGCAGCACTTTAGTGTGATTTTTCAGCACATAAAAGTCATTTTAGGTGAATTAGCACTTTTGCTAATTATAACATTGGCTACCACCTAAGGACAAGTTGGTACCGATAAAAACTACAGCTTGCTATGCAAGAAACAAGTCTGCATATGGCTATCCAGGTAGAGAAATAAGAAAGTTACGGTTTTTGAAAACGGGAAACCCCGAAAAATCATTGTGTCCTTAAAGGGAACCTGCCTCATTAAAAATGCAATGGACTCTGCATCTACCATGTTATAGAGCAGGAGGAGCTGAGCAGATTGTTATATAGTATTGTGTAAAAAGATTCAGTATAACGTATATTTAATTCATGTAACTTTCTGTTCATTATGGGCTTCGAGGTCGAGTGGGTGGAGCTACCAGTGACTGCAGCTATCTCTGTATGCAAAGTCCTCCAGAAGTAGCTGTCAATCACTGATAGCTCCGCCCATTGGACTGTTCAGCCCACAATGACTAGAGATTTAAATGAATAAAATACAAGTTCTACTAAATCTTTCCCCATAAACATTAGTCTGCTCACCTCCTCTTTAACATGATGTCTGCAGAATGGACAGCCTGTTCCATCTGACAGACTCCCTTTAAGTACCAAACTAGGCTGTGTCCTTAAGGAGTTAAGAACTGCTGTCTTGCAACTTTTCTACCCGGTGTCCTAATCTGCTCAGTTACAAAAGCATGGGTCACGTCAAGGATCACCAATAATCTGCTTCGAAAGTTCCAAACTAGTTTGGGTCACTCATCCAAATTCCTGTCCCCGCCTTCTTCCAAGTCTTCTTTCAGAGGTTGCTCAAACATCCCCAGTCTTAGGAAGCCTTATCTCCATGTCTTCACCATGGATTTCCTATCTCCGGTCCATCGTTCGTACATGATGAAACCCTGTAAGTTTTATATGTTCTTTAACGACGCGTTTAATTGCTCAGACAATGATGGGCTCGCTGCCAGTCTGCAGAGAAGAAAATAATGAGTAACTAGTGCAAATTTCAGTGATACCAGAGCAGCCACGTTACTACTGAGCTTCACTGGTGAGTGGAAAAGATGGATAGACTCCCAGCTCCATGCCAAACCCAGTAGGCAAAAAACAGGTTAAGCAGCATTCAGTGATTATTCATGTCAGTCCCTCAAATTGCTGCATTGGATGAAGAGGAAAATGCCTTCTGCAGAGGGTGGAAAACACCCTGCTCACCTTCAGTTGTCGTCTTCTGTTTTTAGATTCTCCTGACGGAGGAGAAGACGTTCAGGAAGCTTCCAGACCTTTGACTCTACAGGGCCACAAGCAGTAAGTCCCACTATTAATGACTGACAGGTTGGCAGTGGAGCCGTCCTCTGTTGTGTTACTTTGTATCTTTTTATACATAATATAATAACAATACTTTAGAGGTACAATGACTTCATTTGGCCACTTTTTATGTCTGCTGTTCTTTCTTTTACATTTCTTAATTATCATACAAAATGGACTTAGATTATATCAGTTGTACATGGTGGGAAATGTTCTGGGCAGTTCTCTGAAATTGTATCACACATGATCGGCTTAGATACTATTCAGAGCAGATAGTATCATGCATAATGGGCTTACATACACAAGCTGATCCGAGCAATATCACTATGAGATATACTATCTGAACAGAGAAGATTACACAATAATGGTCTTAGATACACAGGCTCAGCAGATAGTATGATACATGACAGGCTTAGATACACAGGCTCAGCAGATAGTATGATACATGACAGGCTTAGATACACAGGCTCAGCAGATAGTATGATACATGACAGACTTAGATACACAGGCTCAGCAGATAGTATGATACATGACAGGCTTAGATACACAGGCTCAGCAGACAGTATGATACATGACAGGCTTAGATGTACAGGTTTAGCAGATAGTATGATACATGACAGGCTTAGATACACAGGCTCAGCAGACAGTATGATACATGACAGGCTTAGATACACAGGCTCAGCAGACAGTATGATACATGACAGGCTTAGATGTACAGGTTTAGCAGATAGTATGATACATAACAGGCTTAGATACACAGGCTCAGCAGACAGTATGATACATGACAGGCTTAGATGTACAGGTTTAGCAGATAGTATGATACATGACAGGCTTAGATATGTAGGCTCAGCAGATAGTATGATACATGACAGGCTTAGATACACAGGCTCAGCAGATAGTATGACACATGACAGGCTTAGATACACAGGCTCAGCAGATAGTATGATACATGACAGGCTTAGATATGTAGGCTCAGCAGATAGTATGATACATGATAGGCTTAGATCCATGACAGGCTTAGATACACAGGCTCAGCGGATAGCATGATCCATGACAGGCTTAGATACACAGGCTCAGCGGATAGCATGATACATGACAGGCTTAGATACACAAGCTCAGCAGATAGTATAATAAATGACAGGCTTAGACACACAGGCTCAGCAGATAGTATGATACACGACAGGCTTAGCACATCGCCCTGGAAATTATTTTTGGTAGCATATATGAAACTGCATGATATGGCAGGTTGACCCTATAGAAGCACATTGCTGCAAGCAAGCCTAGCTGGGGGGATTATTTTTTCTAATACACACCTCAGCTGCTGCAGAACTTTTAGAAGGAGACGGGGGAGCTTCAAGTTAATCACTGACTAAATAACTGAATTGCCCTCTTTCTGCTTAAAGTGAGGTCTGAAGCAGCTGAGGCTTGCATTATAGTGTCAGCAACAATGGCTCAATATAGTGACAAACACAAAGCACCAAAACACTACCAGCTGAAGTATTCCTAGCAGTGCCAACTGCTGTGCCCCCAAACCCTGTCACAACAATGCCAGCTACTGTTCACTGTTTAATAGTTGTCACAACAGTATCAGCTGCCAGACTCCTAAACACTGCTGTCAGTGCCAGCTGCAGTGCCCTATAACACTGCAGTCATGACAGTGCCCGCCATAGCTCCCCCAACAATGTAACAGTTCTGTCCTAACAGTCCCAGCCAAAGTGCCCTAACATACTGCCTGGGGCTAATGCCCACGGCCGGATTTCCGCTATTGTACCTAATAGCTCAATGCTCACGTTGCGGAATTCCGCAGCATGAAATAACCCGCGGCATGTTCTATTTGCCGCGGGAACATGTACAGTCTGCTTCCATTGTAGTCAATGGTAACCGGTCGTCACGCTTTACTTCCGCTGTAGCACAGCGGAAGTATCGCGTGAATACGCGGCCCTGCTTACGGCCGGGCACATCATGCGCTGTTCTGCACATGCGCGCCGGCCCTCCATGCAGGACGCGTATGGAGGATCCGGAGTGGTAAGTATGGGGATTTTGGGGGGGCACCGTGGTGGACTCTGCTGCGATATTCCGTCGACGGAGTCTGTCACAGCCGTAGGCATGAGCCCCTACAGCTATAGTGCCCCCTTAGAAGTGTAAGCCACAAATGCAAGAAAGTGACACACAGTAGTAAACAATTTTCCCTCTGCAACATTTTCAGACAAACATACCTGCCCCTCCCCCCCTCCAGTTCAAAACACAATCCAAGTAACATATACTATATAATAATATATTCTAAGTAAAATGATGCCAATACTTAATAATCTCATAAATCACTTTTTCTTCTGCTTTGTAGGAAAAATTCAAAAAAGCTGAAAGCCATGTCGGGTGCAGACAGTGGCAAAGAGGCCCCTACCAACGAGTGCCCTGTGTGTTACGAGCGTCTACAGAACCCCAATATCTCTGAGCGGAGGCTAAGCTGTGGTCATTCTTTCTGCCATGATTGTCTGGTGAAGTATCTCATGACGGCCAAGCAAGAGGGTTCCATAAAGAAGAATATCATATGTCCACTTTGCCGCTATGTGACGTTCCTCAGCAAAAGGGGACTTATTTTGCCGCCAAAAACTGGAGAGCTCAATCAGATTTTAGAGGTTCCTCACAGTCCTTCCTGTCTAACACATTCTACTATAATAGGGAACCCCAACGTCTTGATCATACCTATTCCTGAAACAAACGAGTCACATAGTTCTCAAGACCCTTGCCGATGCACTTGTTCTGGGGATCCCGGCCCAGATCTAATAGGCCATACCTGTGGGTCTCAAGTCTTTATCATCAGTGATGAAGGCCAACCCATGGAAAGCAGCGAGGACATGGTCACAACCAGCTCTGAAACACCCCACGTAGATGCCAGGGTAAACTGTTGTCACTCCCCGTCTTTAATAATGATCCTATTATTGATATTTCTCGTAGCTGTCTTAGCGGCAGTTCTGCCATGGGTGTTGTTGGTCAAGAAAACATGAAGACAAGGTTGCCCTTTTTTTGAAGGTATTGGACCAGGAGAAAAAGTGTACTTGGCACCACTCAATGTATTAGAAAACATCTCAACTGAGGTGACCATCATAGCGAGACATGTTTTGCTTCCTCATATGAGTATTGCAGGAATCACATAGTCAGAGTGAAGGATGTCATCTTGGTTTGGCGTGTTTAGTACGTTGGATTAACCGAGAGTGGATTTTGCTGTTGACAAAGATGGTGGGTGGATGTAATACAATATAAGTTTGTGTTGGACTGTCAGATACTTCAATGAGACATGGAACCTTCCAGGGTTAAATTTTGGCCAGAGGAAAACCCCTCTAAGGGCAGACCAGAACGATCTCCAGCCCGCTCTAACTCCATTCACTAGCAATGATCATTCCTGTGTAAAAGCACAAGAACGATTATTGCTCGGGTGCCCGTTCGGACATCTGCACCCAAAAGGTCGTCCCGTGTAAAAGGGCCCTAAGTCTTGAAACAGGTCAACCATCGCAGGTGTAATGTTCTATTAGATCGCATACTACTGATCTATAGCTGCTTCTTGAAGACTGTATGATTGTCAACAATTAAAGGGGCTTTCAAACGTAGATTGCTTAAAGATGTACGTAAAATAGGTAGAAATATTTGACTACAATATCTTATGTACATCTGAGACATTTTTAACAAATAGAAATTGTGTTAACATACAGTTCGCTCCTCACAATTGTCCATTTGTGTAAGAGACTCTAGGAGTCCCAAAATAATGAATGTGAAAATTAATGAAGCGTTTGATTTGCTTTCAAAAACAGCGCCTCACTTGTCTACAGATTGGGTGTGGTAATGCAGTTCTAGCTCATTCGCTTCAGCAGAGCTGAGTTGCAATGCCAGATACAAGTTATGTACAAATGTGGCACTCTTTTTAAAAGAAAGCAGCCATGTTTTTCTAATACTTGACAAGCTCTTAAAGGTGCAAGAGGCCTCATACCATGGAGAGTTGAGCTTCTATTTGACATTATATTTGCCAAATCTTCCAATATTCCTCACTGGTACATCTTGTAGTCACAAAGTGGCTCTAAAGGTGCCCATTAGAGATGAGCGAGCATACTCGGTAAGCGATATACGAGAGAGAGTATCGCCTTTTTTCGAGTACCTGCTGGCTCGTCCCTGAAGATTCGGGCGGCCGCGGGGTCGGGGGCAGCGAGAGGGAGGAGAGTGAGAGAGATGCCTCCCTCTGTCTCCCTCCCGATCCCCTCTGCAACCCCCCGCTCACCACCGCGCCCCCCCCTGAATCTTCAGGGACGAGCCAGCAGGTACTTGAAAAAGGCGATGCTCTCTTGAGTATATCGCCTTACCGAGTATGCTCGCTCATCTCTAGTGCCCATACATTTTAGACTAAGGGCGCCCACCCACTGGCGTTTGTGATTTTCGTGCGTGAAAAACGCAGCGTTTTCGGCGCGTTTCCCGCTGCGTTTTTTGCGGCGTTTTCGCGGCTTTTTCGCGCCTTTTCCATTAATTTCCATTGACATTCATGGGTGCATTAGGAGAAAAATAAGGACACATATGCAACTGACAGTTCCTATGTTAAAAATCGCAATGCACCGCAAAAAAAAACGCCAGTGGACAGGAGTACATTCAATTCTAATTGCTCTTGAGAAAAAACGCAAAGAAAAAAAAATCGCCAGTGGGTGGGCGCCCTTAAAGTTGATGAAAATGGACAATTTCAACCAAAACGTTCGTTTCTCGAGAAACATGCTTTCAGCAAACTGATGACATACATTCATCATCTGGAGATAAGTTGGCCATGTTTGACATTTTGGTCTGAAAGCCAAATGAAAGCTTTTTTGGGGACCTTTCATACGGGATGGAATATTACACAACAGCGTTGTGGAATATGCCATCCCTGAATTCTGCACCAAAATCTGCAGATTTTGATGTGGAATTGCCAGTAGGATAATGCTATTTTCAATTTGTTAGCTTTGCAGATTTGGGGGCTGAATATTCCGTAGGAGGGCATTTTCCGCAACACTGTTGAGGAATATTCCATCTTGTGTGAAAGGTCCCTTATTCATCCAAAAGACCTTTTGCCCATCTCCCAATGCCATTGAATATGTATGACCAGATTGTATAACTGTGATGACCAGTATGGACTAAAAGCTGTACGGCTGCAACTGCTATACGATTGCTCACCAATTTCTCGTTCAATGGTGGTTCAACCATTAACCTACTTCTGTTTAATGTGTATGACCGCCTTTAGTCCTTAGCCACTCGTCAATAAGGTCTCTTTATAAATGCCATCTTCCATACGGTGTGCTCATCTGGACTTCAATTCTGAAGGAGGCATGCTGGGTATAATTCAAAAAGTTCGGTGTCACCTAATTTTGTGGCCAAAGGGGTGATTGATTTAATTTTATACTTTCAAAAATGGAATCTGGATTTAAAGGAGTAATTACAGAGTTATTGTATGTTAGCTTTAAAATATAACTATACATTCAGAAGTGCCCAGCCTAGCACTGTCTCTCCTCGTTAACCGGGCTTATACACTTTCTATGAGCCTGCCTTCAGTTTAAACGGGAGAAACAGCTGAGTACTTCTGACTCTTCATTATAAATGATGGGAGCCTCAGCTAGCAAAACGTCTAACTTGTTTTCATGACATATCAAAAGTTTTCCGAAAGTTCAGTTCCACTTTAATATGGATACACTGAACCTTATTTGGAACCTCAGAAAAGCCAGTTCTCTGTAGTTGCCCTCCACACCTTAGTCTAAAGTTATGGGCCAAGTCAGTAAAACTATATTGGTAGACAGGCAGAAGATTTTCATCTGTGCTAAAAAGGAGGATTGTGTTCTTCATACAATGCTTTTACAAAATTGTCCGATTTCTCCCCTTACATGGTCCACTCATCTGTCAGATCATCGCTTTGAGTTATAAGATGAATCAAGTATGACCATCCTATGAGCTTCAGTATAATGAAAACTGATTGGTAGAAGTAGAATTACTGTCAGATTTAGATCAATGTTCTTAAAGGGGTTGTCCGGTTTAGAAAACCCACTTTTATACACCCTTCAAGGGAATCCTAAGTTAATTGAAGAGGGTTGTTTGCCCAGGATCAGGACAGTGGAGGTCAGGACAGCAGATGTCAGGGAAAGCTGGGTGAATATGCACATCTCAAAACAAAAGCAGAGACAATCAGAGCTAATAGCACTTTTCACAGAACCTAATGGAACATATTGCTCACTCTCCAGTGGGGGGAGGGTGCCTTAAAGGAGCAGGGAAATGTCCAGATTGGCTGGAGATGGAAAAACTGGGTGCATGTCCTGGCCAAAAAGCTGGTACAAGTGCATGCACGGGTGGCACTGATAGCTAGGATTATAGTGCAGTGTCCACTGCAGGGACTGCCGATGGTCGTGACCAGCTGAAGGAGGAACTCAGGGAAACGGCAGCTGCGTCCAATAGTAAGGTAATAAATTAGATATTTATGGGGGTTGGAAAAGCCCAACCAAGTTTCTTGTTTTAACTGGCAGCCTTTTTAAAGTGCAATAGGGCATCATTGTCTGTTATATCGATGTAAGAAAAGTATTTCAGTTTGCAAGTCATACAATGTGAAACAATCTTCTCCTTGAGCTACATCACTAGTCAAAAGAAGAGTCATATACCTCTGAGTAAGCCTAATTAATGATGGCATTTATATGCACACACGTGTATGTCTATATATGTCTATATATGTCTATATATATATAATCTGTATTCAGTAAGGCCTCATTCACACAGGTGTATACACTTTTGCTCTGTAAGGGCTATTACGGCACTGGGGCTTTCTAATGTTAAAATCGCATCACACAAAAATCGCAAGTTTGTGCTTTTGTGATTTTTTGTGCGATGCGATTTTAATAGAGATGAGCGAGCGTACTCGGAAAAGCACTACTCGCTCGAGTAATTTGCTTTATCCGAGTATCGCTGTGCTCGGGTCTGAAGATTCGGGTGCCGGCACGGAGCGGGGAGCTGCAGGGGAGAGCGGGGAGGAACGGAGGGGAGATCTTTCTCTCCCTCTCTCCCGCCCGCTCTCCCCTGCGACTCACCTGTCAGCCGCAGCGGCACCCGAATCTTCAGGGACGAGCACAGCGATACTCGGATAAAGCACATTACTCCAGCGAGTAGTGCTTTTCCAAGTACGCTCGCTCATCTCTAGATTTTAACATTAGAAAGTCCCATTGAGAAAAGACAGATAATATACCCCTGTGAATGGCCCTAAGTTGTCCATTTTAACCAACCGACACATATTGCAGTTTACTACGATATGTGAAGCTGCTATAGAGAATTTAGGTGATGATTAAACATTGCACTACTGTGATGCCGAAATAAAGTGATTTTTAAATTAAATGTATCGACTGAGTTTCTTTTCATTTTCAATGTACCGTATCATCACTAGCGCTGCTACACCCAGGTCTGCCTGCTTGCCTGACTACCTGCAGATGTGCCATTTTTTGTAGGTATTAGGCCTGTTTCACACGGGCTACAAAACGCATGTATGTGGAGCCGATGGTTTCCAATGGGTTCTTTCACATGAGTGACGTTTTGTAGCCTGAAAGGGGTGCAAAAAAAGGGGAATCCCTTTGGCTGTACAGTTCCATTTGTAGACAGAACCGCACAGCCCCGGCAGACCATATTGACCCAGATGGGGTCCGCCTGCTTTCGCCCAGTTGCCCGGTATTTTCAGCCGGATCTGCGATGGAACCTCCGTCTGGATGTGAAAACGGCCTTTGTAGATTTGGATGCACATCGGCACAAACAACTAAACTGTGATTTAAAGGTTATTTATTCTAATGAGGTCCAGGTGTGTCCTTATTTTCACTGAATTACACATATGCGTGCATATTAAGTGTGCATATGCGCATTCCCATTGATTTCTATGGGGCCCTTGGTGCACAAAGACGCAGGAAAATAGAGCAGGTCCTAATTTTTTTCCCGCTCACGCAAAATGCGTGCACAAAATACGGCAGTGAGAACGAGCCCATTCTCTGCATAACGCGCGGGAAAAATTTGAGCTTGCGAATACGGTCATCTGAAGGAGCCCTTGGATCACATGTTTCAGTGTTGAAGCTTCACACAGTCACTTTTCAGAGCATCAGCCAATGCTAATAGAGGAATCCTCATTAGAGTCAGTTTATTGGGCATCGGGGATATTTGGAGGCCTCATAACTCGATGCAGTTCAGCAAATGTTTGTATCCGATGAAACGACTAAAGCAAAATCTGTTTACCATGTTTTGGAAAATGAACTTAATGGGGTTGTCTGCACTGGACAATCCCTACGTGCTAGAAGGATTGCCAGTCATTAAAAGGGGTTGTGCCAAGATGAAAAATAAAACCCTATCACGCCGATGTAAGTCACATGTCCTGTGGTGCACGAACAAACTGCAGTCCCATTGAAATGAACAGAGCGGCAGCACCCATGTACGATCACTGCTGGATTCATTCAGGATCGCCGTCTCATGATCGGTGGGGGTCACAGCAGTCGGACCTTCTCCAATTAGATAGTTATCATACGCTGTGGATAGGCGATCACTTTACATCTTGACACAAAACCTTTAAAATGGTTTTCCATAAATGGACAGTTATCACCTATTCACTACATATGTGATTGTTGGGGGCCCGCCACTGGGACCCCTACCGATCACTAGAATGGGGGTCCCAAACCTACCTTCCCTCCTCACTGCAAGACTGAAGTGTTAAAGGGGTTGTCCCGCGGCAGCAAGTGGGTCTATACACTTCTGTATGGCCATAATAATGCACTTTGTAATATACATTGTGCATTAATTATGAGCCATACAGAAGTTATAAAAAGTTTTTTACTTACCTGCTCCGTTGCTAGCGTCCTCGTTCCCATGGTGCCGACTAATTTTCGCCCTCCGATGGCCAAATTAGCCGCGCTTGCGCAGTCCGGGTCTTCTGCTTTCTTCTATGGAGCCGCTCGTGCAGAATGCAGGCTCCGTGTAGCTCCGCCCCGTCACGTGCCGATTCCAGCCAATCAAGAGGCTGGAATCGGCAATGGACCGCACAGAAGAGCTGCGGTCCACGGAGACAGAGGATCCCGGCGGCCATCTTCAGCGGTAAGTATTGAAGTCACCGGAGCGCGGGGATTAAGGTAAGCGCTCCGGTAAGCTTTCTTTACCTCCCTGCATCGGGGTTGTCTCGCGCCGACCGGGGGGGGGGGGGGGGGGGGGGTTGAAAAAAAAAAAAAAACGTTTCGGCGCGGGACAACCCCTTTAAGCAGTTTGAATCCAGTGTCAGTTGAGCATACACAGTACTGCTCTCTTAAATGTCTATGGGGCTGGAGCATGCGCAGTACTGCTCCATTACATGTGTATGCGGCTGGAGCATGCACAGTACTGCTCCATTACATGTCTATGGGTCTGATGGACACTGCAGAGGGCAGTCTTCTGCTGTCTCAGTCAGTCCCATAGTCTTTGAATGGTGCGGCACTTGCTTGACCGCCATTCTATTCAAACTCCTCACTGCAGTTGCACAGCAAAAACCAGCAGTGGCTCCCCAGCAATCAGCCAGTTATCAGCTGTCCTGTGGATAGAGCTAAATGTCCATTGTGGGAATAGCTTTCAGGGCCCAAGAAGGGTACAATGTGATAAAACAACGACAGTATAATAATAAGACCGGTTTGACATTAAACCGCACTCTTTTGGGAATTGGCATCGGTTGGTGGATCCAGCGCAACAATGGTTGGAGTTTATTTGGGACAGTGAGGGGATCGGTACCAGTGCCATGATGAACAGAGCTCTCTGAGGACCCGGTCCCGGTACCCCCAGGGCTGAAGGATTCATGTATATGGTGGGTATCTGTATGTAATTCTGTAGATTGCGGGTCCGAAGTCCAAGAGACAAAGCAAATAACAGCTTCATCTGTAGTATAAATCATTGCAAAAACAAGTCATAGCACAAACAATAAAACTGAAATGCAATTTAAAAATATACATAAAGTTCTGTAGCACAAGACATCTTGGGGTGAGTACAATGGCACATCATGGGGTAAGTACAATGGCACATCATGGGGTAAGTACAATGGCACATCATGGGGTAAGTACTATGGCACATCATGGGGTAAGTACTATGGCACATCATGGGGTAAGTACTATGGCACATCATGGGGTAAGTACTATGGCACATCATGGGGTAAGTACTATGGCACATCATGGGGTAAGTACTATGGCACATCATGGGGTAAGTACTATGGCACATCATGGGGTAAGTACTATAGCACATCATGGGGTAAGTACTATGGCACACCATGGGGTAAGTACTATGGCACACCATGGGGTAAGTACTATGGCACATCATGGGGTGAGTACAATGGCACACCATGGGGTAAGTACAATAACACATCATGGGGTGAGTACAATGGCACACCATGGGGTAAGTACAATGGCACATCATGGGGTGAGTACAATGGCACATCATGGGGTGAGTACAATGGCACACGGTGGGGTAAGCAATGACAGAGCAGAGATTGCAGCATGGCTCACATTCAGGACACCAGGCATAGGCTTCCAAGGTTTGGGACAAGGTTCATGATTCTTTCTCCCAGCCTCGGGATACACAAGATTCAAGGTACAAGATACTGGGATACAAGATTTAAACTTTGAATTGGGGGGATAGAAACACACCCAGATGCATAACTCCGGAAACACATGCAGACTAGCATCTAAAACTCAGGGTTTTGAGTTCCACATACAACGGGCCCAGACTGCAGATACAAAGTCCCAAGTTTATGAGTGCAATGAAGTAATAAAATAATCAGACTAACAAAATAATCAAGATAACGGAACAGGAAACTGTGGGTTTATTAAGTCCAGTGCTTGCCCTCTCAAATCTGAGAAGTCCAGGGTTCAAGCCCAGTGAACACAATTCCTGTCTCAGTAATTGAATTGGCACCAGACTGCCTTGGACACTGTGACTCATATAGAGTTAAGCCCCATTTACACGGAAACAATTATTGCTCAAACTACGCTCAAGCGATGTATTTTGGGCGATAATCATTGCGTATGAATGCTACCATCATTTGCTATTTTGTCCGAATGCTGATTTTTTGTTGAGTTTAAAATCCATTGTTTGGCCGGAGAGCTGGTAGCAGGGACCGCACAATGTTATTCTCCACGGGAGCGCTGATAACATTGTATTCAGCTGCAGTCCCGCGGCAGAACAACGGGGCTGTATGTAGATAACAGACCACCTGCTGTTCTCTGCATACAGCTCGGGGAGGCTCATTTACATGCAAATGAAGGTAATAAACTGCTAATGGGGATTAGTGCCCTTTAGCAGCTTATGTAAAATGATCGCTCAAACTGTCATTCCCCCTATCTTTTGAACGAATTTAGAACGATCATCTTTGCGTGTAAATGGGGCTTTAGTTGTACCATCTTTAAGTTTATAGCCACATACATTGGGGACGGCAGGATGAAATGTGATGCTGTTATATACTACTTATATTGTAGCGGGGCCATTAGTAGGGGAAACTGTTGTCACAAACTCAAAGGGCCAACAGTCTTTAGCTCTCCTTTGGAGCTCCTAAACAAGCAGGAGGGCTGCGTACTCGTCACGACTGGATGCTACCCACACTGGCTTAGGGTTTATTCACACTGGCGTATTGTTACCGCGTATTACGCACACGTATATCCCATGCGTAAAACACGGTGAATGGAGAAAATGAAAGTCAATGAACTTTCACTCTTCCATTCACACCGGCGTGTGGACACTGCTCATCGATATGCAGGAGAAATAAATCACAGTATGCTCTATTTCTCCACGTATCATACACTGCTCTTGAATGGGCTGCGTATGAAAGGCTGTCCATACGTATACATTGTGAAGGAACAGCGTTTCTATACGCATCCCAATTTTGAACAGAGTGGCAAATTTGAAAAATATAAATAAAAAATAGCACTTGGCATGTCCATGGCGTCAGATTCCCGGGCATGTACAGCGCCAATTGCAGCCCATTCAAGTCCGACAGAGCATACAATGCTGTGGGAGACTCACAGCGTTGTACATATATGCCCGGTAGTAGCATGAAAAAAAGGGCCCGGCTGCACTGGCTACATTGGAGGGTCAGTGAGAAAGCCACATATTCAGGCCAATAAGCCATTTCAATAACAGATGAACCTTCTTAATTCAAACAGTAATAACAGTCTTAGGGGGGCGCCCTCTGCATCTAGAGGAAAGAAGGTTTCTACACCGACGTAGAAAGGTGTTCTTTACTGTAAGAACAGTGAGACCGTGGAACTCTCTGCCTGAGGACGTGGTGATGGGGAACTCGATAAAGGAGTATAAGAGGGGCCTGGACATCTTTCTTGAGTGTGTGGCAACCTGGGGATTACTCACCTATAGGAATTCCATCTTTTCCATTCCGCCTTTTCCGAGTACCTGCCGCGGGGGCGGCGCGGGGCAGCGAGGGAGAGCGGGGAGGAGAGTGAGAGAGATCCCTCTCTCTCTCCCGATCCTCTCCGCAACCCCCCGCTCCCCCCCCCCCCGAATCTTCAGGGACGAGCCAGCAGGTACTCGAAAAAGTCGACACTCTCTCGAGTATATCGCCTTACCGAGTATGCTCGCTCATCTCCAGTAGCAAGAGATGAGAATCCTGAATAAGGAATCCCCTGTAATAACGTAGAATTCCCTATTAGGGTTTATGAAGTTAGTTTTTTTTAATTGTATAACCACTTCCAGAAGATTAATGAGGAGAAAGGACAAAAATAGACCTTGTGCCAAAACAAAACATGATCATCCCTATCAATGCGTTCCACCCACATATATTACAGCATGTACTTACATATTAAACATAAGGGAAGGCATAACTTGTTCTACAACCTCAGCAACTGATAAAAGAAGATACATATATATATATATATATATATATATATAGCTCAGGAGCTAAAAATATCATGGGAACGAGAATAGATTATTTGAACATATGAAGTTTCATGGGTGTTTTACATTTTATGTTGGTGGGGGAGTAAAGTCTACGGTGAAAATATGAAACTTTTTTTTTAATTTTCATTTTATTGAAATCATTAAATGACGTTATAAAGACTGACTAATAACCCAGATCTACAGTGGAACTCAGTCCTGTAAGTGCCGCAGCGGGGGGATCGCGGAGCTTCTCCCATTGTTTTCAATGGGAGATCTCACATCGCATGCACCTAGTACGCGGTGAGATGCTGCCGCTGGCCCTATTGAAAATAATGGGTGCTGCAATGCGAGGGCACGCCGCATGATAGAACGTGCCGCGATCTGTTTAAGCACCCATGTTGATGCAGAGGAAGGAAATAAAAACCCAATGATGTAGAAGCTAATTTTCTCCATTTAAGGGAAAAAAAATTTCCTACCCGATTCCAATCTGGCAATTGGAATAATCCCCGGATCATCAACCCTTCAGAAGTAATTAGTGATATAACATGTAATATTGTAACATCCGAGAAAGGCGTCCAGGACCCTCTTGTACTCTTTGTTAGTAAGCAACAATTGTGCTCAGTGGGGAACACTTTTTGTGCTGCCCATCCCCACACATTATAGAAGGGACCTAGGCACAAGTTAAGACATTTTTGGCTAATTTGGTCACACCTAAAGAATTTGGGCTATTTTGGTCACACCTACTATGACAAAATTACAAATTCAGTAAAGAAAGGCCACTTGTCCCCAACCCTTGCGGGCCTTCCTGCTTAAAGGGTTTGGAAATACGTCAATGGACATTCTTATTTTGGAGCGGGCTTGCAATAGACCACTTTCTTGTTCACTTTTTTCTATTATGCTTTTTTGTGACACTTGGGTCTGAGAAAGCACAATGTGAGTAAAGTAAGGAGTTAGTAACCCATGGCAAACTGAAAATAGACCCTCACTTCTAAAGTAGGCCCAATGGACAGCATATCTACATCTATCTACTCTGCACCAGCTATGTACATTGGTCCTTTAATAACAGGATTATAGTGAGCACCCTGACTACTTCATCCATGAGAAACATACGGCATGTTCACCCGTATTGTCATGAGCCACACAAACGCAGTGGCCTTCGGCATCTATCCAAGTGTGCCTGGTGTGCAATTGGGAGAAGCAGAAGCATGACGATATGTACAGAACTCTTCAAGGTAGCATAGTATGTAGGGCCGAAAAAAGACATGTCCATCCAGTTCAGCTTATTACCTCCCCCCCCCCCCAATGTTGATCCAGAGGAAGGCAAAAAAAGGTGTGCTATATTTATATGCTACTATAATCGATCTGTGACTTTGATATTGCTACCTTGACCTTTCAGTAGTAGAATTGTAGTGTAAACTTGCGTATAAATTCCCCCTGTGTCTTAGGGCCCATTTACACACAAAGATGAAAGATTGCTTTTGAGCGATCATTTTGCATAAACTACTAATTGGTACTAATTCTTATCAGTACCAATTAATAGCATGTGAGCTGCAGGGAGCTGTATTCAGGGAACAGTGGGTGGTCTGTTCTCTGAATACATTCCCTTTGTTCTGCAGCTGGTGAGACAATGTTATCAGCGCTCCCCGGGCAGAGCACAGCATGAAGTTCCTACTATCAGCTCTTCTGCCGAACCATGTAAAACATAAAATCATCATTCGGCAGAAAAGTGAAAGAAGGGCATATTTACATGCAACGATTATCGCTCAAATGATGGATTTTGAATGAATTTTGAACGATAATCATTGTGTGTAAAAGGGCCTTAATTCAAGACTGCTGACCACTGCTGCGTTAAGCTGGAAGGTCCCAGTGTTGTCCAAAATGCTCATTAATGTAGCAAAGCCGACTTTCCTCTATTGAAGTTTAAAATGCATTTTGCGCTCACAACTTGTATTTTCTGCTTTTGCGTTGTTTGTATGCTTATATTGTGAATATAATGTATTTTGTGGTACATATTGTACTGTGTATGTATACTGTGGCACTTCATGAACTATGCGGCACGGAACGCAGGTAATCGGATAGACTATTTTAAAGTTATTTTTAAGCCTCAGTGACACGACTCGGGAGCGGTGACTCAGTAAATAACACGATGACATGGGTTTTCCCTTTCCATACAGTATAATTGATTAAATTATATGTCTCCTTGCAGTGGAAAAGTTTAAATCTTTGTGACCTAGGCTTCACCCAAGTGACTATTAGATCTAGGAGATCGTGGACTCCTAACAGTATCATCATTACTGATATCTCATCTTGTCCTTTTGTTGCTAATGGACAATAACAAGGATCCTCTGATAATTCACTCAACACCGAATAGATACAATCACAACATATATATCCTTTAATCTGGAGTGTGATAATCCAGAAAGACGGAGAAGTAGTGACACACAGTAGTGATTTCACCCCGTTACCAGAGTCTGAGAGGGGCGCTTCAGATGTGAGAAGCTGGATGGTCGTATCGATGAATTGCCCATCACTGGGCCGTCCTGCAAGACTGTTAGGAGGCGTTGGGACCACTAGATGCATGAGGGCACACAAGGCCGACAGGTTCTGGAGATCTAGGGGTGAGCGCCTCAATCCTGCCTTTGCTGTGGCGCGGCACACTGCCCCCTGCTGGTGTGATGGTCTGGGGGGCCATCGCATACGACAGTTGGTCCCCCCTAGTAGTGGAACGAGGTACAATGACAGCTCAGCAATATGTTCAGGACATCCTGAAGCCACATGTGTTCCTTTCGTGGCGGCTTCCAAAAGGCAGCAGGATAATGCTCAGCCGCACACACAAGGGGGTCACAGGAAGCCCCCACAACATTGTCACACGTCTATGGCTGCCAGGTCAAATTTATCACCAAGATAACATGTATGGGACCATCTGGGAGACCAACTTTCACAACCTACAACTTTGCATGATCTAAAGGTTCAGTTACATAGCAAATGTGGAGCCATATGCCACAGGATACCATACAGAACCTGTATGCCGCCATGCCCGCCAGTATCACATCTGGTATACAAACTAGAGGCAGTGCAACAGGGTACTAGAGCCTCCATGCCCACCCGTATCACATCTGGTATCCAAGCTAGAGGCGGTACAACAGGGTACTAGAGCCTCCATACCCGCCCGTATCACATCTTGTATCCAAGCTAGAGGCGATACAACAGGGTACTAGAGCCTCCATGCCCGCCCGTATCACATCTTGTATCCAAGCTAGAGGCGGTACAACAGGGTACTAGAGCCTCCATGCCTGTCTGTATCACATCTTGTATCTAAGCTAGAGGCGGTACAACAGGGTACTAGAGCCTCCATGCCCGCCTGTATCACATCTTGTATCTAAGCTAGAGGCGGTACAACAGGGTACTAGAGCCTCCATGCCCGCCTGTATCACATCTTGCATCCAAGCTAGAGGCGGTACAACAGGGTACTAGAGCCTCCATGCCTGCCTGTATCACATCTTGTATCTAAGCTAGAGGCGGTACAACAGGGTACTAGAGCCTCCATGCCCGCCTGTATCACATCTTGTATCTAAGCTAGAGGCGGTACAACAGGGTACTAGAGCCTCCATGCCCGCCTGTATCACATCTTGTATCTAAGCTAGAGGCGGTACAACAGGGTACTAGAGCCTCCATGCCCGCCTGTATAACATCTTGTATCTAAGCTAGAGGCGGTACAACAGGGTACTAGAGCCTCCATGCCCGCCTGTATCACATCTTGTATCTAAGCTAGAGGCGGTACAACAGGGTACTGGAGTCTTCGTACAAGGCATCAGTTTTCCGCAATAAGGGCGAGCACCCACTGGCGTTTGCGTTTCCCGCGGGAAAAAAACGCAGCGTTTTCGCCGCGTTTCCCGCGGTTTTTCCGCCCGCTTTCCGCTGCGTTTTTCGCGGCGTTTTCGCGGCGTTTTCGCGGCTTTTCCATTAATTTCCATGGAGAAAAATAAGGACACATATGCAACTGACAGCTCCTATGTTAAAAACGCAAACGCAACGCAAAAAAAACGCCAGTGGACAGGAACACATGTTATCTCTATGCCTGTGCAGGAAAAACGCAAAACGCAAAACGCAAAACGCAGGTAAAAAAACGCCAGTGGGTGCTCGCCCTAAGGGTGGTTTCACACCGGCAAGAAAATCGTGCGATTTTCGCCTGATGCGATAGTCAGTAAAAAAGCAGATTATGAAACCAACGGTTTCCTTCCCATCTGTGATGTTTTCACTGATGTGATGTTGAGAGAACAAAAAATAACGGCTGCTCTATCTTTCTGCGATGTGCGATTCTTTTTATCTCCCAGGTTTCGCTATGGAGCCGCTCCTTTTTATCGCCTCGCAATGCAACAAGATTGTGTTGCGATGCAATTTTGATAATGGAAAGTCCTATTCATTTTCGCAATAAAAAATTGTACATTTTTTATCGCGCAATTTTATTGTGGCCGTCAGCACTGCGATGGGAGATTATTCTAAAAAAAAAGCATTGCTGGCAACCAAATATTGCAGACACAAAATAGGGGGTCGCCCGTGTGAAAGTCGCCTAAATGATCCTTTTACTCCGATATTGTAATCACTCACTTATAACAACGTTACAATCACACAGACAAAAGTGTCATCCCACAACTTCTGGGGGGGGTTACACTGTACGTGGTTATGGCGCCTCGGGTACATTTGCTGTATGCCTGTAGTCACATGGCACAAAAAATACACCTTTTAGTGGTGGCACCGTGAGACAATTATTATTATTACTCCAAGTTAAAACCTATAAGGAGAAAAAAACGTTATGTTAGAATTTTTTTTAAAATTCTAATTGAAGAATCGGTGCAAAAATATGGAACGCCTCACGAATTTGCGTGTCATCCTTGCGCAGGGGCCATGCTAATCTTCTCTGTATCGTTCCAATTTTAGTATATGTGCTGCCGAAGCAAGCACGATACTGCAGACAGCCCCGGCGGTATTTATGGTCCCGCGGGAGAGAAGTTCTTACATTGTGGAGAGATTACTTTTATAAATTAAAAATAATGTATCCTGCTGTGATATTTTACCTAATATGTCATGCCTGTAATAATAAAACCCATTAATATAGAGTATTTTGGCCAAACTGAAGAGCATTTTGTGACAATGTTATATGCAAATGAGAACAAGCCGCAGTGCATGCTGGGAAGAATGCTGGTCTCGGAATACGGACCTTGTACCACAGAAGGCGCAGCTGGTGTGGAATGTACTGCGGATGACTGCAGCGTTCTGCTTCCATCAGGAGAGCAGCTGCTCACTGCTGCACCACTGGCTTACGGTCACATTAGGACGTGATTGCCGGCTCACGCCTACTGCTGCTGGACGTGGCGCTATAGCATTAGGGCTGGGCGTGCAGCAGTGCAGCGCCTTCTGCCCACCGGTCTGCCCTGGCCGGAGTACAGCGATGCGTGCCCTTACCTATCAGCTGACAAGTGTGCTCGGCCGCACACACAAGGGGGTCACAGGAATGTCCCACAACATTGTCACACTTCCGTGGCTGCCAGGTCAAATTTATCACCAAGATAACATGTATGGGACCATCTGGGAGACCAACTTCTACAACCTACAACTTTGCATGATCTAAAGGTTCAGTTACATAGCAAATGTGGAGCAATATGCCACAGGATACCATACAGAACCTGTATGCCGCCATGCCCGCCAGTATCACATCTGGTATACAAACTAGAGGCAGTGCAACAGGGTACTAGAGCCTCCATGCCCACCCGTATCACATCTGGTATCCAAGCTAGAGGCAGTGCAACAGGGTACTAGAGCCTCCATGCCCACCCGTATCACATCTTGTATCCAAGCTAGAGGCGGTACAACAGGGTATTAGAGCCTCCATGCCTGTCTGTATCACATCTTGTATCCAAGCTAGAGGCGGTACAACAGGGTACTAGAGCCTCCATGCCCGCCCGTATCACATCTTGTATCCAAGCTAGAGGCGGTACAACAGGGTACTAGAGCCTCCATGCCCGCCTGTATCACATCTTGTATCCAAGCTAGAGGCGGTACAACAGGGTACTAGAGCCTCCATGCCTGCCTCTATCACATCTTGTATCCAAGCTAGAGGCGGTACAACAGGGTACTAGAGCCTCCATGCCTGTCTGTATCACATCTTGTATCCAAGCTAGAGGCAGTACAACAGGGTACTAGAGCCTCCATGCCCGCCCGTATCACATCTTGTATCCAAGCTAGAGGCGGTACAACAGGATACTAGAGCCTCCATGCCCACCTGTATCACATCTTGTATCCAAGCTAGAGGCGGTACAACAGGGTACTAGAGCCTCCATGCCCGCCTGTATCACATCTTGTATCCAAGCTAGAGGCGGTACAACAGGGTACTAGAGCCTCCATGCCTGTCTGTATCACATCTTGTATCCAAGCTAGAGGCGGTACAACAGGGTACTAGAGCCGCCATGCCTGTCTGTATCACATCTTGTATCCAAGCTAGAGGCGGTACAACAGGGTACTAGAACCTCCATGCCCGCCTGTATCACATCTTGTATCCAAGCTAGAGGCGGTACAACAGGGTACTAGAGCCTCTATGCCTGCCTGTATCACATCTTGTATCCAAGCTAGAGGCGGTACAACAGGGTACTAGAGCCTCTATGCCTGCCTGTATCACATCTTGTATCCAAGCTAGAGGCGGTACAACAGGGTACTAGAGCCTCCATGCCCGAAGTATCACATCTTGTATCCAAGCTAGAGGCGGTACAACAGGGTACTAGAGCCTCCATGCCTGTCTGTATCACATCTTGTATCCAAGCTAGAGGCGGTACAACAGGGTACTAGAGCCTCCATGCCCGCCTGTATCACATATTGTATCCAAGCTAGAGGCGGTACAACAGGGTACTAGAGCCTCCATGCCCGCCCGAATCACATTTTGTATCCAAGCTAGAGGCGGTACAACAGGGTACTAGAGCCTCTATGCCCGCCTGTATCATATCTTGTATCCAAGCTAGAGGCGGTACAACAGGGTACTAGAGCCTCCATGCCTGCCTGTATCACATCTTGTATACAAGCTAGAGGCGGTACAACAGGGTACTAGAGCCTCCATGCCTGTCTGTATCACATCTTGTATCCAAGCTAGAGGCAGTACAACAGGGTACTAGAGCCTCCATGCCCGCCCGTATCACATCTTGTATCCAAGCTAGAGGCGGTACAACAGGATACTAGAGCCTCCATGCCCACCTGTATCACATCTTGTATCCAAGCTAGAGGCGGTACAACAGGGTACTAGAGCCTCCATGCCCGCCTGTATCACATCTTGTATCCAAGCTAGAGGCGGTACAACAGGGTACTAGAGCCTCCATGCCTGTCTGTATCACATCTTGTATCCAAGCTAGAGGCGGTACAACAGGGCACTAGAGCCGCCATGCCTGTCTGTATCACATCTTGTATCCAAGCTAGAGGCGGTACAACAGGGTACTAGAGCCTCCATGCCCGCCTGTATCACATCTTGTATCCAAGCTAGAGGCGGTACAACAGGGTACTAGAGCCTCTATGCCTGCCTGTATCACATCTTGTATCCAAGCTAGAGGCGGTACAACAGGGTACTGGAGCCTCCATGCCCGAAGTATCACATCTTGTATCCAAGCTAGAGGCGGTACAACAGGGTACTAGATCCTCCATGCCTGTCTGTATCACATCTTGTATCCAAGCTAGAGGCGGTACAACAGGGTACTAGAGCCTCCATGCCCGCTTGTATCACATATTGTATCCAAGCTAGAGGCGGTACAACAGGGTACTAGAGCCTCCATGCCCGCCCGAATCACATCTTGTATCCAAGCTAGAGGCGGTACAACAGGGTACTAGAGCCTCTATGCCCGCCTGTATCATATCTTGTATCCAAGCTAGAGGCGGTACAACAGGGTACTAGAGCCTCCATGCCTGCCTGTATCACATCTTGTATCCAAGCTAGAGGCGGTACAACAGGGTACTAGAGCCTCCATGCCTGTCTGTATCACATCTTGTATCCAAGCTAGAGGCAGTATAACAGGGTACTAGAGCCTCCATGCCCAACCGTATCACATCTGGTATCCAAGCTAGAGGCAGTGCAACAGGGTACTAGAGCCTCCATGCCCACCCATATCACATCTTGTATCCAAGCTAGAGGCGGTACAACAGGGTACTAGAGCCTCCATGCCTGCCTGTATCACATCTTGTATCCAAGCTAGAGGCGGTACAACAGGGTACTAGAGCCTCCATGCCTGTCTGTATCACATCTTGTATCCAAGCTAGAGGCAGTACAACAGGGTACTAGAGCCTCCATGCCCAACCATATCACATCTGGTATCCAAGCTAGAGGCAGTGCAACAGGATACTAGAGCCTCCATGCCCACCTGTATCACATCTTGTATCCAAGCTAGAGGTGGTACAACAGGGTACTAGAGCCAACATGCCCTCCTGTATCACATCTTGTATCCAAGCTAGAGGCGGTACAACAGGGTACTAGAGCCTCCATGCCCGCCCGTATCACATCTTGTATCCAAGCTAGAGGCGGTACAACAGGGTACTAGAGCCTCCATGCCCGCCTGTATCACATCTTGTATCCAAGCTAGAGGCGGTACAACAGGGTACTAGAGCCTCCATGCCCGCCCGTATCACATCTTGTATCCAAGCTAGAGGCGGTACAACAGGGTA
Organism: Eleutherodactylus coqui; assembly: GCF_035609145.1. NCBI lineage: Eukaryota > Metazoa > Chordata > Amphibia > Anura > Eleutherodactylidae > Eleutherodactylus > Eleutherodactylus coqui. Next base: position 88,991,083 of record NC_089849.1, read on the forward strand.
CTAGAGCCTCCATGCCCGCCTGTATCACATCTTGTATACCAGCTAGAAGCAGTGCAACAGGGTACTAGAGCCTCCATGCCCACCCGTATCACATCTTGTACCCAAACAAGAGGCGGTACAACAGGGTACTAGAGCCTCCATGCCCGCCTGTATCACATCTTGTATCTAAGCTAGAGGCGGTACAACAGGGTACTAGAGCCTCCATGCCCGCCTGTATCACATCTTGTATCTAAGCTAGAGGCGGTACAACAGGGTACTGGAGTCTTCGTACAAGGCATCAGTTTTCCGCAATAAGGGTGGTTTCACACAGGCAAGAAAATCTTGTACCCAAACAAGAGGCGGTACAACAGGGTACTAGAGCCTCCATGCCCGCCTGTATCACATCTTGTATCTAAGCTAGAGGCGGTACAACAGGGTACTAGAGCCGCCATGCCTGTCTGTATCACATCTTGTATCCAAGCTAGAGGCGGTACAACAGGGTACTAGAACCTCCATGCCCGCCTGTATCACATCTTGTATCCAAGCTAGAGGCGGTACAACAGGGTACTAGAGCCTCTATGCCTGCCTGTATCACATCTTGTATCCAAGCTAGAGGCGGTACAACAGGGTACTAGAGCCTCTATGCCTGCCTGTATCACATCTTGTATCCAAGCTAGAGGCGGTACAACAGGGTACTAGAGCCTCCATGCCCGAAGTATCACATCTTGTATCCAAGCTAGAGGCGGTACAACAGGGTACTAGAGCCTCCATGCCTGTCTGTATCACATCTTGTATCCAAGCTAGAGGCGGTACAACAGGGTACTAGAGCCTCCATGCCCGCCTGTATCACATATTGTATCCAAGCTAGAGGCGGTACAACAGGGTACTAGAGCCTCCATGCCCGCCCGAATCACATTTTGTATCCAAGCTAGAGGCGGTACAACAGGGTACTAGAGCCTCTATGCCCGCCTGTATCATATCTTGTATCCAAGCTAGAGGCGGTACAACAGGGTACTAGAGCCTCCATGCCTGCCTGTATCACATCTTGTATACAAGCTAGAGGCGGTACAACAGGGTACTAGAGCCTCCATGCCTGTCTGTATCACATCTTGTATCCAAGCTAGAGGCAGTACAACAGGGTACTAGAGCCTCCATGCCCGCCCGTATCACATCTTGTATCCAAGCTAGAGGCGGTACAACAGGATACTAGAGCCTCCATGCCCACCTGTATCACATCTTGTATCCAAGCTAGAGGCGGTACAACAGGGTACTAGAGCCTCCATGCCCGCCTGTATCACATCTTGTATCCAAGCTAGAGGCGGTACAACAGGGTACTAGAGCCTCCATGCCTGTCTGTATCACATCTTGTATCCAAGCTAGAGGCGGTACAACAGGGCACTAGAGCCGCCATGCCTGTCTGTATCACATCTTGTATCCAAGCTAGAGGCGGTACAACAGGGTACTAGAGCCTCCATGCCCGCCTGTATCACATCTTGTATCCAAGCTAGAGGCGGTACAACAGGGTACTAGAGCCTCTATGCCTGCCTGTATCACATCTTGTATCCAAGCTAGAGGCGGTACAACAGGGTACTGGAGCCTCCATGCCCGAAGTATCACATCTTGTATCCAAGCTAGAGGCGGTACAACAGGGTACTAGATCCTCCATGCCTGTCTGTATCACATCTTGTATCCAAGCTAGAGGCGGTACAACAGGGTACTAGAGCCTCCATGCCCGCTTGTATCACATATTGTATCCAAGCTAGAGGCGGTACAACAGGGTACTAGAGCCTCCATGCCCGCCCGAATCACATCTTGTATCCAAGCTAGAGGCGGTACAACAGGGTACTAGAGCCTCTATGCCCGCCTGTATCATATCTTGTATCCAAGCTAGAGGCGGTACAACAGGGTACTAGAGCCTCCATGCCTGCCTGTATCACATCTTGTATCCAAGCTAGAGGCGGTACAACAGGGTACTAGAGCCTCCATGCCTGTCTGTATCACATCTTGTATCCAAGCTAGAGGCAGTATAACAGGGTACTAGAGCCTCCATGCCCAACCGTATCACATCTGGTATCCAAGCTAGAGGCAGTGCAACAGGGTACTAGAGCCTCCATGCCCACCCATATCACATCTTGTATCCAAGCTAGAGGCGGTACAACAGGGTACTAGAGCCTCCATGCCTGCCTGTATCACATCTTGTATCCAAGCTAGAGGCGGTACAACAGGGTACTAGAGCCTCCATGCCTGTCTGTATCACATCTTGTATCCAAGCTAGAGGCAGTACAACAGGGTACTAGAGCCTCCATGCCCAACCATATCACATCTGGTATCCAAGCTAGAGGCAGTGCAACAGGATACTAGAGCCTCCATGCCCACCTGTATCACATCTTGTATCCAAGCTAGAGGTGGTACAACAGGGTACTAGAGCCAACATGCCCTCCTGTATCACATCTTGTATCCAAGCTAGAGGCGGTACAACAGGGTACTAGAGCCTCCATGCCCGCCCGTATCACATCTTGTATCCAAGCTAGAGGCGGTACAACAGGGTACTAGAGCCTCCATGCCCGCCTGTATCACATCTTGTATCCAAGCTAGAGGCGGTACAACAGGGTACTAGAGCCTCCATGCCCGCCCGTATCACATCTTGTATCCAAGCTAGAGGCGGTACAACAGGGTACTAGAGCCTCCATGCCCGCCTGTATCACATCTTGTATACCAGCTAGAAGCAGTGCAACAGGGTACTAGAGCCTCCATGCCCACCCGTATCACATCTTGTACCCAAACAAGAGGCGGTACAACAGGGTACTAGAGCCTCCATGCCCGCCTGTATCACATCTTGTATCTAAGCTAGAGGCGGTACAACAGGGTACTAGAGCCTCCATGCCCGCCTGTATCACATCTTGTATCTAAGCTAGAGGCGGTACAACAGGGTACTGGAGTCTTCGTACAAGGCATCAGTTTTCCGCAATAAGGGTGGTTTCACACAGGCAAGAAAATCTTGTACCCAAACAAGAGGCGGTACAACAGGGTACTAGAGCCTCCATGCCCGCCTGTATCACATCTTGTATCTAAGCTAGAGGCGGTACAACAGGGTACTAGAGCCGCCATGCCTGTCTGTATCACATCTTGTATCCAAGCTAGAGGCGGTACAACAGGGTACTAGAACCTCCATGCCCGCCTGTATCACATCTTGTATCCAAGCTAGAGGCGGTACAACAGGGTACTAGAGCCTCTATGCCTGCCTGTATCACATCTTGTATCCAAGCTAGAGGCGGTACAACAGGGTACTAGAGCCTCTATGCCTGCCTGTATCACATCTTGTATCCAAGCTAGAGGCGGTACAACAGGGTACTAGAGCCTCCATGCCCGAAGTATCACATCTTGTATCCAAGCTAGAGGCGGTACAACAGGGTACTAGAGCCTCCATGCCTGTCTGTATCACATCTTGTATCCAAGCTAGAGGCGGTACAACAGGGTACTAGAGCCTCCATGCCCGCCTGTATCACATATTGTATCCAAGCTAGAGGCGGTACAACAGGGTACTAGAGCCTCCATGCCCGCCCGAATCACATTTTGTATCCAAGCTAGAGGCGGTACAACAGGGTACTAGAGCCTCTATGCCCGCCTGTATCATATCTTGTATCCAAGCTAGAGGCGGTACAACAGGGTACTAGAGCCTCCATGCCTGCCTGTATCACATCTTGTATACAAGCTAGAGGCGGTACAACAGGGTACTAGAGCCTCCATGCCTGTCTGTATCACATCTTGTATCCAAGCTAGAGGCAGTACAACAGGGTACTAGAGCCTCCATGCCCGCCCGTATCACATCTTGTATCCAAGCTAGAGGCGGTACAACAGGATACTAGAGCCTCCATGCCCACCTGTATCACATCTTGTATCCAAGCTAGAGGCGGTACAACAGGGTACTAGAGCCTCCATGCCCGCCTGTATCACATCTTGTATCCAAGCTAGAGGCGGTACAACAGGGTACTAGAGCCTCCATGCCTGTCTGTATCACATCTTGTATCCAAGCTAGAGGCGGTACAACAGGGCACTAGAGCCGCCATGCCTGTCTGTATCACATCTTGTATCCAAGCTAGAGGCGGTACAACAGGGTACTAGAGCCTCCATGCCCGCCTGTATCACATCTTGTATCCAAGCTAGAGGCGGTACAACAGGGTACTAGAGCCTCTATGCCTGCCTGTATCACATCTTGTATCCAAGCTAGAGGCGGTACAACAGGGTACTGGAGCCTCCATGCCCGAAGTATCACATCTTGTATCCAAGCTAGAGGCGGTACAACAGGGTACTAGATCCTCCATGCCTGTCTGTATCACATCTTGTATCCAAGCTAGAGGCGGTACAACAGGGTACTAGAGCCTCCATGCCCGCTTGTATCACATATTGTATCCAAGCTAGAGGCGGTACAACAGGGTACTAGAGCCTCCATGCCCGCCCGAATCACATCTTGTATCCAAGCTAGAGGCGGTACAACAGGGTACTAGAGCCTCTATGCCCGCCTGTATCATATCTTGTATCCAAGCTAGAGGCGGTACAACAGGGTACTAGAGCCTCCATGCCTGCCTGTATCACATCTTGTATCCAAGCTAGAGGCGGTACAACAGGGTACTAGAGCCTCCATGCCTGTCTGTATCACATCTTGTATCCAAGCTAGAGGCAGTATAACAGGGTACTAGAGCCTCCATGCCCAACCGTATCACATCTGGTATCCAAGCTAGAGGCAGTGCAACAGGGTACTAGAGCCTCCATGCCCACCCATATCACATCTTGTATCCAAGCTAGAGGCGGTACAACAGGGTACTAGAGCCTCCATGCCTGCCTGTATCACATCTTGTATCCAAGCTAGAGGCGGTACAACAGGGTACTAGAGCCTCCATGCCTGTCTGTATCACATCTTGTATCCAAGCTAGAGGCAGTACAACAGGGTACTAGAGCCTCCATGCCCAACCATATCACATCTGGTATCCAAGCTAGAGGCAGTGCAACAGGATACTAGAGCCTCCATGCCCACCTGTATCACATCTTGTATCCAAGCTAGAGGTGGTACAACAGGGTACTAGAGCCAACATGCCCTCCTGTATCACATCTTGTATCCAAGCTAGAGGCGGTACAACAGGGTACTAGAGCCTCCATGCCCGCCCGTATCACATCTTGTATCCAAGCTAGAGGCGGTACAACAGGGTACTAGAGCCTCCATGCCCGCCTGTATCACATCTTGTATCCAAGCTAGAGGCGGTACAACAGGGTACTAGAGCCTCCATGCCCGCCCGTATCACATCTTGTATACCAGCTAGAAGCAGTGCAACAGGGTACTAGAGCCTCCATGCCCACCCGTATCACATCTTGTACCCAAACAAGAGGCGGTACAACAGGGTACTAGAGCCTCCATGCCCGCCTGTATAACATCTTGTATCTAAGCTAGAGGCGGTACAACAGGGTACTAGAGCCTCCATGCCCACCCATATCACATCTTGTATCCAAGCTAGAGGCGGTACAACAGGGTACTAGAGCCTCCATGCCTGCCTGTATCACATCTTGTATCCAAGCTAGAGGCGGTACAACAGGGTACTAGAGCCTCCATGCCTGTCTGTATCACATCTTGTATCCAAGCTAGAGGCAGTACAACAGGGTACTAGAGCCTCCATGCCCAACCATATCACATCTGGTATCCAAGCTAGAGGCAGTGCAACAGGATACTAGAGCCTCCATGCCCACCTGTATCACATCTTGTATCCAAGCTAGAGGTGGTACAACAGGGTACTAGAGCCAACATGCCCTCCTGTATCACATCTTGTATCCAAGCTAGAGGCGGTACAACAGGGTACTAGAGCCTCCATGCCCGCCCGTATCACATCTTGTATCCAAGCTAGAGGCGGTACAACAGGGTACTAGAGCCTCCATGCCCGCCTGTATCACATCTTGTATCCAAGCTAGAGGCGGTACAACAGGGTACTAGAGCCTCCATGCCCGCCCGTATCACATCTTGTATACCAGCTAGAAGCAGTGCAACAGGGTACTAGAGCCTCCATGCCCACCCGTATCACATCTTGTACCCAAACAAGAGGCGGTACAACAGGGTACTAGAGCCTCCATGCCCGCCTGTATCACATCTTGTATCTAAGCTAGAGGCGGTACAACAGGGTACTAGAGCCTCCATGCCCGCCTGTATCACATCTTGTATCTAAGCTAGAGGCGGTACAACAGGGTACTGGAGTCTTCGTACAAGGCATCAGTTTTCCGCAATAAGGGTGGTTTCACACAGGCAAGAAAATCGTGCGATTTTCGCCTGATGCGATAGTCAGTAAAAAAGCAGATTATGAAACCAACGGTTTCCTTCCCATCTGTGATGTTTTCACTGATGTGATGTTGAGAGAACAAAAAATAACGGCTGCTCTATCTTTCTGCGATGTGCGATTCTTTTTATCTCCCAGGTTTCGCTATGGAGCCGCTCCTTTTTATCGCCTCGCAATGCAACAAGATTGTGTTGCGATGCAATTTTGATAATGGAAAGTCCTATTCATTTTCGCAATAAAAAATTGTACATTTTTTATCGCGCAATTTTATTGTGGCCGTCAGCACTGCGATGGGAGATTATTCTAAAAAAAAAGCATTGCTGGCAACCAAATATTGCAGACACAAAATAGGGGGTCGCCCGTGTGAAAGTCGCCTAAATGATCCTTTTACTCCGATATTGTAATCACTCACTTATAACAACGTTACAATCACACAGACAAAAGTGTCATCCCACAACTTCTGGGGGGGGTTACACTGTACGTGGTTATGGCGCCTCGGGTACATTTGCTGTATGCCTGTAGTCACATGGCACAAAAAATACACCTTTTAGTGGTGGCACCGTGAGACAATTATTATTATTACTCCAAGTTAAAACCTATAAGGAGAAAAAAACGTTATGTTAGAATTTTTTTTAAAATTCTAATTGAAGAATCGGTGCAAAAATATGGAACGCCTCACGAATTTGCGTGTCATCCTTGCGCAGGGGCCATGCTAATCTTCTCTGTATCGTTCCAATTTTAGTATATGTGCTGCCGAAGCAAGCACGATACTGCAGACAGCCCCGGCGGTATTTATGGTCCCGCGGGAGAGAAGTTCTTACATTGTGGAGAGATTACTTTTATAAATTAAAAATAATGTATCCTGCTGTGATATTTTACCTAATATGTCATGCCTGTAATAATAAAACCCATTAATATAGAGTATTTTGGCCAAACTGAAGAGCATTTTGTGACAATGTTATATGCAAATGAGAACAAGCCGCAGTGCATGCTGGGAAGAATGCTGGTCTCGGAATACGGACCTTGTACCACAGAAGGCGCAGCTGGTGTGGAATGTACTGCGGATGACTGCAGCGTTCTGCTTCCATCAGGAGAGCAGCTGCTCACTGCTGCACCACTGGCTTACGGTCACATTAGGACGTGATTGCCGGCTCACGCCTACTGCTGCTGGACGTGGCGCTATAGCATTAGGGCTGGGCGTGCAGCAGTGCAGCGCCTTCTGCCCACCGGTCTGCCCTGGCCGGAGTACAGCGATGCGTGCCCTTACCTATCAGCTGACAAGTGTGCTCGGCTGCACACACAAGGGGGTCACAGGAATGTCCCACAACATTGTCACACTTCCGTGGCTGCCAGGTCACATTTATCACCAAGATAACATGTATGGGACCATCTGGGAGACCAACTTCTACAACATACAACTTTGCATGATCTAAAGGTTCAGTTACATAGCAAATGTGGAGCAATATGCCACAGGATAACATACAGAACCTGTATGCCGCCATGCCCGCCAGTATCACATCTGGTATACAAACTAGAGGCAGTGCAACAGAAAACTAGAGCCTCCATGCCCACCCGTATCACATCTGGTATCCAAGCTAGAGGCAGTGCAACAGGGTACTAGAGCCTCCATGCCCACCCGTATCACATCTTGTATCCAAGCTAGAGGCGGTACAACAGGGTATTAGAGCCTCCATGCCTGTCTGTATCACATCTTGTATCCAAGCTAGAGGCGGTACAACAGGGTACTAGAGCCTCCATGCCCGCCCGTATCACATCTTGTATCCAAGCTAGAGGCGGTACAACAGGGTACTAGAGCCTCCATGCCCGCCTGTATCACATCTTGTATCCAAGCTAGAGGCGGTACAACAGGGTACTAGAGCCTCCATGCCTGCCTCTATCACATCTTGTATCCAAGCTAGAGGCGGTACAACAGGGTACTAGAGCCTCCATGCCTGTCTGTATCACATCTTGTATCCAAGCTAGAGGCAGTACAACAGGGTACTAGAGCCTCCATGCCCGCCCGTATCACATCTTGTATCCAAGCTAGAGGCGGTACAACAGGATACTAGAGCCTCCATGCCCACCTGTATCACATCTTGTATCCAAGCTAGAGGCGGTACAACAGGGTACTAGAGCCTCCATGCCCGCCTGTATCACATCTTGTATCCAAGCTAGAGGCGGTACAACAGGGTACTAGAGCCTCCATGCCTGCCCGTATCACATCTTGTATCCAAGCTAGAGGCGGTACAACAGGGTACTAGAGCCTCCATGCCCGCCTGTATCACATCTTGTATCCAAGCTAGAGGCGGTACAACAGGGTACTAGAGCCTCCATGCCCGCCCGTATCACATCTTGTATCCAAGCTAGAGGCGGTACAACAGGGTACTAGAGCCTCCATGCCCGCCTGTATCACATCTTGTATCCAAGCTAGAGGCGGTACAACAGGGTACTAGAGCCTGCATGCCCGCCCGTATCACATCTTGTATCCAAGCTAGAGGCGGTACAACAGGGTACTAGAGCCTCCATGCCCGCCTGTATCACATCTTGTATCCAAGCTAGAGGTGGTACAACAGGGTACTAGAGCCTCCACGCCTGCCCGTATCACATCTTGTATCCAAGCTAGAGGCGGTACAACGGGGTACTAGAGCCTCCATGCCCGCCTGTATCACATCTTGTATCCAAGCTAGAGGCGGTACAACAGGGTACTAGAGCCTCCATGCCCGCCCGTATCACATCTTGTATCCAAGCTAGAGGCAGTACAACAGGGTACTAGAGCCTCCATGCCTGCCCGTATCACATCTTGTATCCAAGCTAGAGGCGGTACAACAGGGTACTAGAGCCTCCATGCCTGTCTGTATCACATCTTGTATCCAAGCTAGAGGCGGTACAACAGGGTACTAGAGCCTCCATGCCCGCCCGTATCACATCTTGTATCCAAGCTAGAGGCGGTACAACAGGGTACTAGAGCCTCCATGCCCGCCTGTATCACATCTTGTATCCAAGCTAGAGGCGGTACAACAGGGTACTAGAGCCTCCATGCCTGTCTGTATCACATCTTGTATCCAAGCTAGAGGCGGTACAACAGGGTACTAGAGCCTCCATGCCCACCCGTATCACATCTTGTATCCAAGCTAGAGGCGGTACAACAGGGTACTAGAGCCTCCATGCCCGCCCGTCACACATCTTGTATCCAAGCTAGAGGCGGTACAACAGGGTACTAGAGCCTCCATGCCCGCCTGTATCACATCTTGTATCCAAGCTAGAGGCGGTACAACAGGGTACTAGAGCCTCCATGCCCGCCCGTATCACATCTTGTATCCAAGCTAGAGGCGGTACAACAGGGTACTAGAGCCTCCATGCCCGCCTGTATCACATCTTGTATCCAAGCTAGAGGCGGTACAACAGGGTACTAGAGCCTGCATGCCCGCCCGTATCACATCTTGTATCCAAGCTAGAGGCGGTACATCAGGTTACTAGAGCCTCCATGCCCGCCTGTATCACATCTTGTATCCAAGCTAGAGGCGGTACAACAGGGTACTAGAGCCTCCATGCCCGCCCGTATCAAATCTTGTATCCAAGCTAGAGGCGGTACAACAGGGTACTAGAGCCTCCATGCCTGTCTGTATCACATCTTGTATCCAAGCTAGAGGCGGTACAACAGGGTACTAGAGCCTCCATGCCTGTCTGTATCACATCTTGTATCCAAGCTAGAGGCAGTACAACAGGGTACTAGAGCCTCCATGCCCACCCGTATCACATCTGGTATCCAAGCTAGAGGCAGTGCAACAGGGTACTAGAGCCTCCATGCCCACCCGTATCACATCTTGTATCCAAGCTACAGGTGGTACAACAGGGTACTAGAGCCTCCATGCCTGTCTGTATCACATCTTGTATCCAAGCTAGAGGCAGTACAACAGGGTACTAGAGCCTCCATGCCCGCCCGTATCACATCTGGTATCCAAGCTAGAGGCGGTACAACAGGGTACTAGAGCCTCCATGCCCGCCCGTATCACATCTTGTATCCAAGCTAGAGGCGGTACAACAGGGTACTAGAGCCTCCATGCCCGCCTGTATCACATCTTGTATCCAAGCTAGAGGCGGTACAACAGGGTACTAGAGCCTCCATGCCCGCCCGTATCACATCTTGTATCCAAGCTAGAGGCGGTACAACAGGGTACTAGAGCCTCCATTCCAGCCTGTATCACATCTTGTATCCAAGCTAGAGGCGGTACAACAGGGTACTAGAGCCTGCATGCCCGCCCGTATCACATCTTGTATCCAAGCTAGAGGCGGTACAACAGGGTACTAGAGCCTCCATGCCCGCCTGTATCACATCTTGTATCCAAGCTAGAGGCGGTACAACAGGGTACTAGAGCCTCCATGCCTGTCTGTATCACATCTTGTATCCAAGCTAGAGGCAGTACAACAGGGTACTACAGCATCCATGCCCGCCTGTATCACATCTTGTATCCAAGCTAGAGGCGGTACAACAGGGTACTAGAGCCTCCATGCCCGTCCGTATCACATCTTGTATCCAAGCTCGAGGCGGTACAAAAGGATACTAGAGCCTCCATGCCCACCTGTATCACATCTTGTATCCAAGATAGAGGCGGTACAACAGGGTACTAGAGCCTCCATGCCCGCCTGCATCACATCTTGTATCCAAGCTGGAGGCGGTACAACAGGGTACTAAAGCCTCCATGCCCGCCCGTATCACATCTTGTATCCAAGCTAGAGGCGGTACAACAGGGTACTAGAGCCTCCATGCCCGCCCGTATCACATCTTGTATCCAAGCTAGAGGCGGTACAACAGGGTACTAGAGCCTCCATGCCTGTCTGTATCACATTTTGTATCCAAACTAGAGGCGGTAGAACAGGGTACTAGAGCCTCCATGCCCGCCTGTATCACATCTTGTATCCAAGCTAGAGGCGGTACAACAGGGTACTAGAGCCTCCATGCCCGCCCGTATCACATCTTGTATCCAAGCTAGAGGCGGTACAACAGGGTACTAGAGCCTCCATGCCCGCCCCTATCACATCTTGTATCCAAGCTAGAGGCAGTACAACTGGGTACTAGAGCCTCCATGCCTGTCTGTATCACATCTTGTATCCAAGCTAGAGGTGGTACAACAGGGTACTAGAGCCTCTATGCCCACCTGTATCACATCTTGTATCCAAGCTAGAGGCAGTACAACAGGGTACTAGAGCCTCCATGCCCGCCTGTATCACATCTTGTATCCAAGCTAGAGGCGGTACAACAGGGTACTAGAGCCTCCATGCCCGCCCGTATCACATCTTGTATCCAAGCTAGAGGTGGTACAACAGGGTACTAGAGCCTCCATGCCTGTCTGTATCACATCTTGTATCCAAGCTAGAGGCAGTACAACAGGGTACTACAGCATCCATGCCCGCCTGTATCACATCTTGTATCCAAGCTAGAGGCGGTAAAACAGGGTACTAGAGCCTCCATGCCCACCCGTATCACATCTGGTATCCAAGCTAGAGGCGGTACAACAGGGTACTAGAGCCTCCATACCCGCCCGTATCACATCTTGTATCCAAGCTAGAGGCGGTACAACAGGGTACTAGAGCCTCCATGCCCGCCCGTATCACATCTTGTATCTAAGCTAGAGGCGTTACAACAGGGTACTAGAGCCTCCATGCCTGTCCGTATCACATCTTGTATCCAAGCTAGAGGCAGTACAACAGGGTACTAGATCCTCCATGCCCGCCCGTATCACATCTTGTATCCAAGCTAGAGGCGGTACAATAGGGTACTAGAGCCTCCATGCCCGCCCGTATCACATCTTGTATCCAAGCTAGAGGTGGTACAACAGGATACTAGAGCCTCCATGCCCGCCCGTATCACATCTTGTATCCAAGCTAGAGGCGGTACAACAGGGTACTAGAGCCTCCATGCCCGCCTGTATCACATCTTGTATCCAAGCTAGAGACGGTACAACAGGGTACTAGAGCCTCCATGCCTGTCTGTATCACATCTTGTATCCAAGCTAGAGGCAGTACAACAGGGTACTACAGCATCCATGCCCGCCTGTATCACATCTTGTATCCAAGCTAGAGGCGGTACAACAGGGTACTAGAGCCTCCATGCCCGTCCGTATCACATCTTGTATCCAAGCTCGAGGCGGTACAACAGGATACTAGAGCCTCCATGCCCACCTGTATCACATCTTGTATCCAAGATAGAGGCGGTACAACAGGGTACTAGAGCCTCCATGCCCGCCTGCATCACATCTTGTATCCAAGCTGGAGGCGGTACAACAGGGTACTAAAGCCTCCATGCCCGCCCGTATCACATCTTGTATCCAAGCTAGAGGCGGTACAACAGGGTACTAGAGCCTCCATGCCCGCCCGTATCACATCTTGTATCCAAGCTAGAGGCGGTACAACAGGGTACTAGAGCCTCCATGCCTGTCTGTATCACATTTTGTATCCAAACTAGAGGCGGTAGAACAGGGTACTAGAGCCTCCATGCCCGCCTGTATCACATCTTGTATCCAAGCTAGAGGCGGTAAAACAGGGTACTAGAGCCTCCATGCCCGCCCGTATCACATCTTGTATCCAAGCTAGAGGCGGTACAACAGGGTACTAGAGCCTCTATGCCCGCCTGTTACACATCTTGTATCCAAGCTAGAGGCGGTACAACAGGGTACTAGAGCCTCCATGCCTGCCTGTATCACATCTTGTATCCAAGCTAGAGGCGGTACAACAGGGTACTAGAGCCTCCAGGCCTGCCTGTATCACATCTTGTATCCAAGCTAGAGCCAGTACAACAGGGTACTAGAGCCTCCATGCCCACCCGTATCACATCTGGTATCCAAGCTAGAGGCAGTGCAACAGGTTACTAGAGCCTCCATGCCCACCCGTATCACATCTTGTATCCAAGCTACAGGTGGTACAACAGGGTACTAGAGCCTCCATGCCTGCCTGTATCACATCTTGTATCCAAGCTAGAGGTGGTACAACAGGGTACTAGAGCCTCCATGCCTGTCTGTATCACATCTTGTATCCAAGCTAGAGGCGGTACACCAGGGTACTAGAGCCTCCATGCCCACCCGTATCACATCTGGTATCCAAGCTAGAGGCAGTGCAACAGGGTACTAGAGCCTCCATGCCCACCCGTATCACATCTTGTATCCAAGCTACAGGTGGTACAACAGGGTACTAGAGCCTCCATGCCCGCCCGTATCACATCTTGTATCCAAGCTAGAGGCGGTACAACAGGGTACTAGAGCCTCCATGCCCGCCCGTATCACATCTTGTATCCAAGCTAGAGGCGGTACAACAGGGTACTAGAGCCTCCATGCCTGTCTGTATCACATCTTGTATCCAAGCTAGAGGCGGTAGAACAGGGTACTAGAGCCTCCATGCCCGCCTGTATCACATCTTGTATCCAAGCTAGAGGCGGTACAAGAGGGTACTAGAGCCTCCATGCCCGCCCGTATCACATCTTGTATCCAAGCTAGAGGTGGTAAAACAGAGTACTAGAGCCTCCATGCCCGCCTGAATCACATCTTGCATCCAAGCTAGAGGCGGTACAACAGGGTACTAGAGCCTCCATGCCCACCTGTATCACATCTTGTATCCAAGCTAGAGGCGGTACAACAGGGTACTAGAGCCTCCATGCCCGCCCGTATCACATCTTGTATCCAAGCTAGAGGCGGTACAACAGGGTACTAGAGCCTCCATGCCCGCCTGTATCACATCTTGTATCCAAGCTAGAGGTGGTACAACAGGGTACTAGAGCCTCCATGCTTGTCTGTATCACATCTTGTATCCAAGCTAGAGGCGGTACAACAGGGCACTAGAGCCTCCATGCCTGCCTGTATCTCATCTTGTATCCAAGCTACAAGTGGTACAACAGGGTACTAGAGCCTCCATATCTGCCTGTATCACATCTTGTATCCAAGCTAGAGGTGGTACAACAGGGTACTAGAGCCTCCATGCCTGTCTGTATCACATCTTGTATCCAAGCTATAGGCGGTACAACAGGGTACTAGAGCCTTCATGCCCGCCCGTATCACATCTTATATCCAAGCTAGAGGCGGTACAACAGGGTACTAGAGCCTCCATGCCCGCTCGGATCACATCTTGTATCCAAGCTAGAGGCGGTACAACAGGGTACTAGAGCCTCCATGCCCACCTGTATCACATCTTGTATCCAAGCTAGAGGCGGTACAACAGGGTACTAGAGCCTCCATGCCTGTCTGTATCACATCTTGTATCCAAGCTAGAGGCGGTACAACAGGGTACTAAAGCCTCCATGCCCGCCCGTATCACATCTTGTATCCAAGCTACAGGCGGTACAACAGGGTACTAGAGCCTCCATGCCCACCCGTTTCACATCTTGTATCCAAGCTATAGGTGGTACAACAGGTTACTAGAGCCTCCATGCCTGCCTGTATCACATCTTGTATCCAAGCTAGAGGCGGTACAACAGGGTACTAGAGCCTCCATGCCCGCCCGTATCACATCTTGTATCCAAGCTAGAGGCGGTACAACAGGGTACTAGAGCCTCCATGCCCGCCTGTATCACATCTTGTATCCAAGCTAGAGGCGGTACAACAGGGTACTAGAGCCTCCATGCCTGTCTGTATCACATCTTGTATCCAAGCTAGAGGCGGTACAACAGGGTACTAAAGCCTCCATGCCCGCCCGTATCACATCTTGTATCCAAGCTAGAGGCGGTACAACAGGGTACTAGAGCCTCCATGCCCACCCGTTTCACATCTTGTATCCAAGCTATAGGTGGTACAACAGGGTACTAGAGCCTCCATGCCTGCCTGTATCACATCTTGTATCTAAGCTACAGCTGGTACAACAGGGTACTAGAGCCTGCATGCCTGCCTGTATCACATCTTGTATCCAAGCTAGAGGTGGTACAACAGGGTACTAGAGCCTCCATGCCCACCCGTATCACATCTGGTATCCAAGCTAGAGGCAGTGCAACAGGGTACTAGAGCCTCCATGCCCACCCGTATCACATCTTGTATCCAAGCTAGAGGCGGTACAATTGGGTACTAGAGCCTCCATGCCTGTCTGTATCACATCTTGTATCCAAGCTAGAGGCGGTACAACAGGGTACTAGAGCCTCCATGCCCGCCCGTATCACATCTTGTATCCAAGCTAGAGGCGGTACAACAGGGTACTAGAGCCTCCATGCCCGCCCGTATCACATCTTGTATCCAAGCTAGAGGCGGTAAAACAGGGTACTAGAGCCTCCATGCCCGCCCGTATCACAACTTGTATCCAAGCTAGAGGCGGTAAAACAGGGTACCAGAGCCTCCATGCCCGCCCGTATCACATCTTGTATCCAAGCTAGAGGCGGTAAAACAGGGTACTAGAGCCTCTATGCCCGCCCGTATCACATCTTGTATCCAAGCTACAGGTGGTACAACAGGGTACTAGAGAATCCATGCCTGCCTGTATCACATCTTGTATCCAAGCTAGAGGTCGTACAACAGGATACTAGAGCCTCCATGCCTGTCTGTATCACATCTTGTATCCAAGATAGAGGCAGTACAACAGGGTACTAGAGCCTCCATGCCCGCCCGTATCACATCTTGTATCCAAGCTAGAGGCGGTACAACAGGATACTAGAGCCTCCATGCCCACCTGTATCACATCTTGCATCCAAGCTAGAGGCGGTACAACAGGGTACTAGAGCCTCCATGCCCGCCTGTATCACATCTTGTATCCAAGCTAGAGGCGGTACAACAGGGTACTAGAGCCTCCATGTCCGCCCGTATCACATCTTGTATCCAAGCTAGAGGCGGTACAACAGGGTACTAGAGCCTCCATGCCCGCCCGTATCACATCTTGTATCCAAGCTAGAGGCGGTACAACAGGGTACTAGAGCCTCCATGCCTGCCTATATCACATCTTGTATCCAAGCTAGAGGCGGTACAACAGGGTACTAGAGCCCCCATTCCCGCCTGTATCACATCTTGTATCTAAGCTACAGCTGGTACAACAGGGTACTAGAGCCTCCATGCCTGCCTGTATCACATCTTGTATCCAAGCTAGAGGTGGTACAACAGGGTACTAGAGCCTCCATGCCTGTCTGTATCACATCTTGTATCCAAGCTAGAGGCAGTACAACAGGGTACTAGAGCCTCCATGCCCACCCGTATCACATCTGGTATCCAAGCTAGAGGCAGTGCAACAGGGTACTAGAGCCTCCATGCCCACCCGTATCACATCTTGTATCCAAGCTAGAGGCAGTACAACAGGATACTAGAGCCTCCATGCCCACCTGTATCACATCTTGTATCCAAGCTAGAGGCGGTACTACAGGGTACTAGAGCCTCCATGCCCGCCCGTATCACATCTTGTATCCAAGCTAGAGGCGGTACAACAGGGTACTAGAGCCTCCATGCCCGCCTTTATCACATCTTGTATCCAAACTAGAGGCGGTAAAACAGGGTACTAGAGCCTCTATGCCCGCCCGTATCACATCTTGTATCCAAGCTACAGGTGGTACAACAGGGTACTAGAGCCTCCATGCCTGCCTGTATCACATCTTGTATCCAAGCTAGAGGTCGTACAACAGGATACTAGAGCCTCCATGCCTGTCTGTATCACATCTTGTATCCAAGCTAGAGGCAGTACAACAGGGTACTAGAGCCTCCATGCCCGCCCGTATCACATCTTGTATCCAAGCTAGAGGCGGTACAACAGGATACTAGAGCCTCCATGCCCACCTGTATCACATCTTGCATCCAAGCTAGAGGCGGTACAACAGGGTACTAGAGCCTCCATGCCCGCCTGTATCACATCTTGTATCCAAGCTAGAGGCGGTACAACAGGGTACTAAAGCCTCCATGTCCGCCCGTATCACATCTTGTATCCAAGCTAGAGGCGGTACAACAGGGTACTAGAGCCTCCATGCCCGCCTGTATTACATCTTGTATCCAAGCTAGAGGCGGTACAACAGGGTACTAGAGCCTCCATGTCCGCCTGTATCACATCTTGTATCCAAGCTAGAGGCAGTACAACAGGGTACTAGAGCCTCCATGCCCGCCAGTATCACATCTTGTATCCAAGCTAGAGGCGGTACAACAGGGTACTAGAGCCTCCATGCCCGCCCGTATCACATCTTGTATCCAAGCTAGAGGCGGTACAACAGGGTACTAGAGCCTCCATGCCTGCCTGTATCACATCTTGTATCCAAGCTAGAGGCGGTACAACAGGGTACTAGAGCCTCCATGCCTGCCTGCATCACATCTTGTATCCAAGCTAGAGGCGGTACAACAGGGTACTAGAGCCCCCATTCCCGCCTGTATCACATCTTGTATCTAAGCTACAGCTGGTACAACAGGGTACTAGAGCCTCCATGCCTGCCTGTATCACATCTTGTATCCAAGCTAGAGGTGGTACAACAGGGTACTAGAGCCTCCATGCCTGTCTGTATCACATCTTGTATCCAAGCTAGAGGCAGTACAACAGGGTACTAGAGCCTCCATGCCCACCCGTATCACATCTGGTATCCAAGCTAGAGGCAGTGCAACAGGGTACTAGAGCCTCCATGCCCACCCGTATCACATCTTGTATCCAAGCTAGAGGCGGTACAACAGGATACTAGAGCCTCCATGCCCACCTGTATCACATCTTGTATCCAAGCTAGAGGCGGTACTACAGGGTACTAGAGCCTCCATGCCCACCCGTATCACATCTGGTATCCAAGCTAGAGGCAGTGCAACAGGGTACTAGAGCCTCCATGCCCACCCGTATCACATCTTGTATCCAAGCTAGAGGCGGTACAACAGGATACTAGAGCCTCCATGCCCACCCGTATCACATATTGTATCCAAGCTAGAGGCGGTACAACAGGGTACTAGAGCCTCCATGCCCGCCCGAATCACATCTTGTATCCAAGCTAGAGGCGGTACAACAGGGTACTAGAGCCTCTATGCCCGCCTGTATCATATCTTGTATCCAAGCTAGAGGCGGTACAACAGGGTACTAGAGCCTCCATGCCTGCCTGTATCACATCTTGTATCCAAGCTAGAGGCGGTACAACAGGGTACTAGAGCCTCCATGCCTGTCTGTATCACATCTTGTATCCAAGCTAGAGGCAGTATAACAGGGTACTAGAGCCTCCATGCCCAACCGTATCACATCTGGTATCCAAGCTAGAGGCAGTGCAACAGGGTACTAGAGCCTCCATGCCCACCCATATCACATCTTGTATCCAAGCTAGAGGCGGTACAACAGGGTACTAGAGCCTCCATGCCCGCCTGTATAACATCTTGTATCTAAGCTAGAGGCGGTACAACAGGGTACTGGAGTCTTTGTACAAGGCATCAGTTTTCCGCAATAAGGGTGGTTTCACACAGGCAAGAAAATCGTGCGATTTTCGCCTGATGCGATAGTCAGTAAAAAAGCAGATTATGAAACCAACGGTTTCCTTCCCATCTGCGATGTTTTCACTGATGTGATGTTGAGAGAACAAAAAATAACGGCTGCTCTATCTTTCTGCGATGTGCGATTCTTTTTATCTCCCAGGTTTCGCTATGGAGCCGCTCCTTTTTATCGCCTCGCAATGCAACAAGATTGTGTTGCGATGCAATTTTGATAATGGAAAGTCCTATTCATTTTCGCAATAAAAAATTGTACATTTTTTATCGCGCAATTTTATTGTGGCCGTCAGCACTGCGATGGGAGATTATTCTAAAAAAAAAGCATTGCTGGCAACCAAATATTGCAGACACAAAATAGGGGGTCGCCCGTGTGAAAGTCGCCTAAATGATCCTTTTACTCCGATATTGTAATCACTCACTTATAACAACGTTACAATCACACAGACAAAAGTGTCATCCCACAACTTCTGGGGGGGGTTACACTGTACGTGGTTATGGCGCCTCGGGTACATTTGCTGTATGCCTGTAGTCACATGGCACAAAAAATACACCTTTTAGTGGTGGCACCGTGAGACAATTATTATTATTACTCCAAGTTAAAACCTATAAGGAGAAAAAAATGTTATGTTAGAATTTTTTTTTAAATTCTAATTGAAGAATCGGTGCAAAAATATGGAACGCCTCATGAATTTGCGTGTCATCCTTGCTAATCTTCTCTGTATCGTTCCAATTTTAGTATATGTGCTGCCGAAGCAAGCACGATACTGCAGACAGTGTCGGCGGAATTTATGGTCCCGCGGGAGAGAAGTTCTTACATTGTGGAGAGATTACTTTTATAAATTAAAAATAATGTATCCTGCTGTGATATTTTACCTAATATGTCATGCCTGTAATAATAAAACCCGTTAATATAGAGTATTTTGGCCAAACTGAAGAGCATTTTGTGACAATGTTATATGCAAATGAGAACAAGCCGCAGTGCATGCTGGGAAGAATGCTGGTCTCGGAATACGGACCTTGTACCACAGAAGGCGCAGCTGGTGTGGAATGTACTGCGGATGACTGCAGCGTTCTGCTTCCATCAGGAGAGCAGCTGCTCACTGCTGCACCACTGGCTGACGGTCACATTAGGACGTGATTGCCGGCTCACGCCTACTGCTGCTGGACGTGGCGCTATAGCATTAGGGCTGGGCGTGCAGCAGTGCAGCGCCTTCTGCCCACCGGTCTGCCCTGGCCGGAGTACAGCGATGCGTGCCCTTACCTATCAGCTGACAAGTGTGCTCGGCCGCACACACATGGGATCTTACGCTTTATTAAAACCTTACCAAACTCTTATAAATAACCGACACAGACACCAATATTGGATAAATAAGGCTGCGGTGTTTATTAACGGGGTTACAAACATTTGGGGAGAAATATAACCAATAATAACCATAACACTTGCTGTAAACTCTGTTTTACAGACCCAAGTTTATTAACCAATCAATAACCATAACAGTTCATGTAAACTCTGTCTTACAGACACGAGTTTACCACCACCAAACTCTCCCCAAGTTTACCTGCCCACCCGCCTAATGCGGGCGACAATCCCCCACCAGGCCATGGCATCCACTAATGACATGGCCCCCCCAACACCCGCAGCCTCCTCAATTATCTACACAAATCCATAATAAAAATATCCAACGCAATCTCTGACAAGTATACTATAACATTCCTATGCAATCCTGGAACCAAACCTTCCATATCAGCATGTCTAAAAAGAAAACATCCACTCCTGGCATGAGCTCTACCACCAGGTTAACCCTTCTCCGAATTCTCTCACTATATACAGACCTTGGCAATGACCATAATAAACTAGGAACAATATCTGAAAAAAACTATCACTGTATCTGGAACCTTGTTTAATGCTCCACATCTCCCTTTCAATGTCCCATGACATATCAATGTGTTCTCTTCTATGTCATTATCCCCTAAGTGTAAAATCAAAACATCTGGACAGGGCCCACGTGACACTCCAAACCCACGTGACTCTCCAAGCCCACGTGACTCTTTATACATCAGTTTAGCCATTAATCCACTCCACCTCATACCTCTGCTACCGCGCCAAAAAATTTCAAACTGTGATCTGTACAAACCCAAATTTTCAGAACAACAGTGATCCGCTGCCCTTCTCCAAGGCTAGTACACAAAGGAGGGTCCAACAATCCACACAATACTTTTCTTAACTCCTAAAATGAAAAAAGAATTAGTACACCATATAATTCAGGCGCATGTACAACTTAAACTGAGATGATCCCCATCTGTTTACTTTTTCTTCAATAAAACCGCACCTGTAAACCAATAAGCACCATTTTACATTAAAAGCAAGATAATGACTGTCCATCATCCCTGGCTCCCCGAAAACAAGACAGGGTCTTCTACTAATTTGCTCCACAAGATCTTACTTTGCCATGTATAACTGCCTAGCACTATTTACATTTACAGTTTTTTGTTTTTTTTTAATTAACTTCAACTAGGGCTTAATTTTGGAATAGGGCTTAAAGTTCAAGCGTCCAGAAAAATCCTGCTAGGGTTTATTTCCGGGTAGGTTTTATCACCGGAGAAACAGGGTACATGGATCAACAAAGAACCTGGTGCTTGCAGGCATAGCCACATAAACACCTGCAAATTCCTAAGCAAGCATATATTCTCATGAAAATGAGCAAACAAGCGAATTCATACCCCTTTACCCATTTCGTCTTTTTTTTATTTTTTTTTATTTTATTATTATTATTATAAAGCTCCCATGGTTGGACAAATCCTTAAGGCCCCAAAGTCAGGTCTAAACAGCTGTACCTCATCTGCTGATCTACACACTTCAGGCAATACTTTCACCAACTTCCCTTGTAAGCTCAATGTGATAGCAGAGCGTTGATCAGCGGCATCAGCTACCGCCTTACAGCCTCTGATCAATCTCTCTACCTGAAAAACAATTAATAGGTACCAGATTATACCATCTTTGAAAGAAAGCCATACCCAACATTACCTTCCAAACTGAGCTATATGAGCGCTGCATCCTGAATGTTGGACTCTTCTTCCCTGAATTGCGCATCCGTAAACAAGACAATAAGATAGCAGCTGCATTAATCTCACACCGACCATCTCTAACATCAGTAAGAGGTTATATGTTAGACATAATCTGACTAGCATACGAATTAATTGGTGCTGACCGGCTCTTAGGGTGCGGGCAGACGAGCGTAGGCGTATTTACGTTTGCACGAGTGCAACGTATAATCGCCCGAGCGATCGTTTTTCACCGATCACGACCAGAGCTAGAAAGCGTATTTTCGTTTGTTCCTACTTTGCAAATGGTCTTTTCGGCCATCGAATATGCGTTGGCGCGTATTTCGGTCGCATATGTTCCGTTTTTTTTCGAATTGCCGTTTTTACGCGCCGTAAAATCGCCCATGTGAACGAATACATTCGAAATTATTGCCTCAGATTGTCACGTATATACGTTTGGTCGCAAAAACGCGCCGTTTATGCGCTCGTCTGCCCGCACCCTTAAAGTCAAAGATACCAACCATAGCACTAAATGCTGCTTTAGCTCCCTTGACATCCGCGCATGCGATGTATGGGACTTCCAACCGCATATCACCACACATGACCTGCGGGAATACCTGCGACCAATAATAAATCACCTGTGAAGCCAAACAGGACTGATCTGCTAACGGCTGCAACTCCCTCCATGTATTCGTCCTTCATACGTAATGTCTGACTAATTAAACCCATAAACTATACACCCCTGACATTGGCAATTAGAAAAACCATCACAATGCTATCAATTAAATAGCTAAAAACTCCAACCGAGTACACGGCCATACAATTTTCCCGTTCGCCAGCGGCACCCCAAAATCCTCCATCCTGGCCACATGCCCTCTAAAACTTGTGCATACCCTCATTACCCTGATGCCCCATAAACAACAATCATCTAAGTAGTGTATTACACCAACATCAGGGCATTCCTTCCTCACACCTACTGTAACAATGAGGATAGTCCTAAATAATAGTGGGATGCCTTAGATCCCATCGGTAATGCCAAACCGGAAACCAAAGAATTAACACCCCAACCAATAAGAAGTTATCCGAATACTGCATCACATGACCGAAGGGCCATAATAAAGCCAATGTAGTCACATGATGCATATCTTAATGCCAGCAGCTCAGGAGCGCCTCAGCATTCAGAGAAGACTGCTTGTGGGTAAGATAGATGATAAATCACTGAGCGGAGATAGACTCCTTCTGTGGCATCACCCTTAAAGGGGACAACCTCAAATTGAAAAAAAAGGGGGGGATCAAAATGACCGGCAACTCTGCCCTCAGCTATGTTCTTAGCAATTTAGCTAGATCAGGATCATAAAAAAATGAAATTAACTTATTAACCCCTTCACAGCTGAGTCCCTTTAACTCATGCACATATAGGCCATACTGGGAGCCTTCTTTAATGAGCCGGGCCTACTTCCAATATGGTGGCCTCACTGGAGTCCTGCCCTATTGCAGGAAACTCTATTTCCTGGATGCAAGGAATTTGTACTGATTTCTGACTAAAACAACCATAAATGGATGAGAGCGGCACAATATGAGCCCTTATGGCAGTACCCACAGCTCTTACCTCAGTACCCACAGCTCTTACCTCAGTACCCACAGCTCTTACCTCAGTACCCACAGCTCTTACCTCAGTACCCACAGCTCTTATCTCAGTACCCACAGCTCTTATCTCAGTACCCACAGCTCTTACCTCAGTACCCACAGCTCTTACCTCAGTACCCACAGCTCTTACCTCAGTACCCACAGCTCTTACCTCAGTACCCACAGCTTACCTCAGTACCCACAGCTCTTACCTCAGTACCCACAGCTTACCTCAGTACCCACAGCTCTTACCTCAGTACCCACAGCTCTTACCTCAGTACCCACAGCTCTTATCTCAGTACCCACAGCTCTTACCTCAGTACCCACAGCTCTTATCTCAGTACCCACAGCTCTTACCTCAGTACCCACAGCTCTTACCTCAGTACCCACAGCTCTTATCTCAGTACCCACAGCTCTTACCTCAGTACCCACAGCTCTTACCTCAGTACCCACAGCTCTTACCTCAGTACCCACAGCTCTTACCTCAGTACCCACAGCTCTTATCTCAGTACCCACAGCTCTTACCTCAGTACCCACAGCTCTTATCTCAGTACCCACAGCTCTTACCTCCGTACCCACAGCTCTTACCTCCGTACCCACAGCTCTTACCTCAGTACCCACAGCTCTTACCTCAGTACCCACAGCTCTTACCTCAGTACCCACACGGCTCCATTACCTCGATCCCATAAATGTAACCACACACCAAGGTAGTGAGGCGCCCCAAGGATGTCTAACAACCACCTAACTACTTACACCGAGGTGACACAAACACCCCGGTAACAATTATTAACCGTCTCTGTTCCTCCGGTCATCATTAGATTCTGATTATTTTTATAAGAAAGTAACAGTTATAAAACAAAAAGTAATTATAAACCAGATCTGATTAACAGCAGCAGCCGCCTCAACCACAGACTGCGGGCAGCCATTACCTCAGAGCTGATAGCTGACCAGTTATCTCACCGCTGACTGCCTGCATGCAGTAGTTACCTCAGAGCTGATAGGTGACCAGTTATCTCACCGCTGACAGATACAAGCAGTGGTTACCTCACAGCTGATAGCTGACCAGTTATCTCACCGCTGACTGCCTGCATGCAGTAGTTACCTCAGAGCTGATAGGTGACCAGTTATCTCACCGCTGACTGCCTGCATGCAGTGGTTACCTCAGAACTGATAGCTGACCAGTTATCTCACAGCTGACTGCCTGCATGCAGTGGTTACCTCACAGCTGATAGGTGACCAGTTATCTCACCGCTGACTGCCTGCATGCAGTAGTTACCTCAGAGCTGATAGCTGACCAGTTATCTCACAGCTGACTGCCTGCATGCAGTGGTTACCTCAGAGCTGATAGCTGACCAGTTATCTCACAGCTGACTGCCTGCATGCAGTGGTTACCTCACAGCTGATAGCTGACCAGTTATCTCACAGCTGACTGCCTGCATGCAGTGGTTACCTCACAGCTGATAGCTGACCAGTTATCTCACAGCTGACTGCCTGCATGCAGTGGTTACCTCACAGCTGATAGCTGACCAGTTATCTCACCGCTGACTGCCTGCATGCAGTGGTTACCTCAGAGCTGATAGGTGACCAGTTATCTCACCGCTGACTGCCTGCATGCAGTGGTTACCTCAGAGCTGACAGCTGACCAGTTATCTCACCGCTGACTGCCTGCATGCAGTGGTTACCTCAGAGCTGATAGCTGACCAGTTATCTCACAGCTGACTGCCTGCATGCAGTGGTTACCTCAGAGCTGATAGCTGACCAGTTATCTCCCAGCTGACTGCGGGCAGCCGTTACCTCACAGCTGATAGCTGACCAGTTACCTCACAGCTGACTGCCTGCATGCAGTGGTTACCTCAGAGCTGATAGGTGACCAGTTATCTCACAGCTGACTGCCTGCATGCAGTTGTTACCTCAGAGCTGATAGGTGACCAGTTATCTCACAGCTGACTGCCTGCATGCAGTGGTTACCTCAGAGCTGATAGCTGACCAGTTATCTCACAGCTGACTGCCTGCATGCAGTGGTTACCTCAGAGCTGATAGCTGACCAGTTATCTCACAGCTGACTGCCTGCATGCAGTGGTTACCTCAGAGCTGATAGCTGACCAGTTATCTCACAGCTGACTGCCTGCATGCAGTGGTTACCTCACAGCTGATAGGTGACCAGTTATCTCACCGCTGACTGCCTGCATGCAGTGGTTACCTCAGAGCTGATAGCTGACCAGTTATCTCACCGCTGACAGATACCAAGCAGTGGTTACCTCAGAGCTGATAGCTGACCTGTTATCTCACAGCTGACTGCCTGCATGCAGTGGTTACCTCAGAGCTGATAGGTGACCAGTTATCTCACAGCTGACTGCCTGCATGCAGTGGTTACCTCAGAGCTGATAGCTGACCAGTTATCTCACAGCTGACTGCCTGCATGCAGTAGTTACCTCAGAGCTGATAGCTGACCAGTTATCTCACAGCTGACTGCCTGCATGCAGTGGTTACCTCAGAGCTGATAGGTGACCAGTTATCTCACCGCTGACTGCCTGCATGCAGTGGTTACCTCAGAGCTCATAGCTGACCAGTTATCTCACAGCTGACTGCCTGCATGCAGTGGTTACCTCAGAGCTGATAGGTGACCAGTTATCTCACCGCTGACTGCCTGCATGCAGTGGTTACCTCAGAGCTGATAGCTGACCAGTTATCTCACAGCTGACTGCCTGCATGCAGTAGTTACCTCAGAGCTGATAGCTGACCAGTTATCTCACAGCTGACTGCCTGCATGCAGTGGTTACCTCAGAGCTGATAGGTGACCAGTTATCTCACCGCTGACTGCCTGCATGCAGTGGTTACCTCAGAGCTGACAGCTGACCAGTTATCTCACCGCTGACTGCCTGCATGCAGTAGTTATCTCACAGCTGATAGGTGACCAGTTATCTCACCGCTGACTGCCTGCATGCAGTAGTTACCTCAGAGCTGATAGGTGACCAGTTATCTCACAGCTGACTGCCTGCATGCAGTGGTTACCTCAGAGCTGATAGCTGACCAGTTATCTCACAGCTGACTGCCTGCATGCAGTAGTTACCTCAGAGCTGATAGCTGACCAGTTATCTCACAGCTGACTGCCTGCATGCAGTGGTTACCTCAGAGCTGATAGCTGACCAGTTATCTCACCGCTGACAGATACCAAGCAGTGGTTAGAGCTGACAGTCTGCATGCAGTGGTCACCTCAGAGCTCAGTTACCTCAGAGTTCAACAGCCTAGTAAGGGTTATCACTAACACATTTAAAACTGACCCATCTACCTTAGGGGGCGCTCACACGACGGCCCCGATGCCCCGCACCCTGTGAGCCAAAGCCAGGAGCAGAGAGGAAGCATAATGGAAAGATTCCCATGTCCTCCCCATAATAGACCCGCTCCTGGCTCCGGCCCGCCAAAAACTGAACACAAAAACCGCCGTGCGAAATCACTCCCAACTGGTACACAAGCTAAACCCTTCTATACACAGGTGCCAGTGACCAGGGGTACCACCTGGTAACCGGGGGTCTCACCACTTGTACAGCTTCACCTGTACCCTGCCATTACAGCAGCACAGGACTTGGCAGAGGGACCGTAGCCATCTTGTCGAGCTTCACCCGTACCCTGCACGCACAGCAGTACAGGACTTGGTGTTGGCATCTGGTGGCACTGTTCCTGCTGGCATTGGCATCTGCTGGGCGCTGTTCCCGCTGCCAGGTTTCAGTCGCCTCCGATCGGATGAAGGTAAAGGCAGCCTCTGCGTTTGCTTCGCTGGTAATTTTCTACTGACAAGTCCTCCTCAGATACAAGCGTTCCCACAATGTCCTCTGCAGCTCCTCCTGGCCGGCACTGCTGACAAGTTCTAAGCTGAAGCGCAGGGGATTCCAGAAATCTGTGAAACTGTTCCTAACTGACCACTTCATCCTCGCTGACGATCAGGCGCTGCAGAAAGTCCTTCATCTTCACAGAGGGTCTGAAGCTGTGACAGGAATTGTGAGGGGAGCTGACAGGAATTGTGACAGGACCAGGGAGCTGTCACCGGGATGCTGCTTCCTTTCCAGCTGATGATGGCCCACATCTCTGCACCTCCATATATCACTGCTGCTCCTCTCAGCATATTCCTCTGGACCAATCACCAGCCACTATCAGGCCACCAGATTCTGCCTGACAACCACAGGCATTTCCCGCCATTTTTCTTCAGCCAATCATGTGCTGCTGCCAACCAGTCCATCACTGGGCAGAACTCACTCCCTTCCATCTCATCTGACCCAGTAATGACCTTTGTAACATATCATGGTTAACCAGAAAACCTTCTCCATAGAAGGTGACATATCATCCATCCATCATGTATATAAAGCTCCCAGATCCCATGAGGCTTTCCCTCCTAACTGTCCCTCAAGCCTTACAAGGGGGTCACAGGAATGTCCCACAACATTGTCACACTTCCGTGGCTGCCAGGTCAAATTTATCACCAAGCTAACATGTATGGGACCATCTGGGAGACCAACTTCTACAACCTACAACTTTGCATGATCTAAAGGTTCAGTTACATAGCAAATGTGGAGCCATATGCCACAGGATACCATACAGAACCTGTATGCCACCATGCCCGCCAGTATCACATCTGGTATACAAACTAGAGGCAGTGCAACAGGGTACTAGAGCCTCCATGCCCGCCCGTATCACATCTTGTATCCAAGCTAGAGGCAGTGCAACAGGGTACTAGAGCCTCCATGCCCACCCGTATCACATCTGGTATCCAAGCTAGAGGCAGTGCAACAGGGTACTAGAGCCTCCATGCCCACACGTATCACATCTGGTATCCAAGCTAGAGGCAGTGCAACAGGGTACTAGAGCCTCCATGCCCACCCGTATCACATCTGGTATCCAAGCTAGAGGCAGTGCAACAGGGTACTAGAGCCTCCATGCCCACCCGTATCACATCTGGTATCCAAGCTAGAGGCAGTGCAACAGGGTACTAGAGCCTCGATGCCCACGCGTATCACATCTGGTATCCAAGCTAGAGGCAGTGCAACAGGGTACTAGAGCCTCCATGCCCACGCGTATCACATCTGGTATCCAAGCTAGAGGCAGTGCAACAGGGTACTAGAGCCTCCATGCCCGCCCGTATCACATCTTGTATCCAAGCTAGAGGCAGTGCAACAGGGTACTAGAGCCTCCATGCCCACCCGTATCACATCTGGTATCCAAGCTAGAGGCAGTGCAACAGGGTACTAGAGCCTCCATGCCCACACGTATCACATCTGGTATCCAAGCTAGAGGCAGTGCAACAGGGTACTAGAGCCTCCATGCCCACCCGTATCACATCTGGTATCCAAGCTAGAGGCAGTGCAACAGGGTACTAGAGCCTCCATGCCCACCCGTATCACATCTGGTATCCAAGCTAGAGGCAGTGCAACAGGGTACTAGAGCCTCGATGCCCACGCGTATCACATCTGGTATCCAAGCTAGAGGCAGTGCAACAGGGTACTAGAGCCTCCATGCCCACGCGTATCACATCTGGTATCCAAGCTAGAGGCAGTGCAACAGGGTACTAGAGCCTCCATGCCCACACGTATCACATCTGGTATCCAAGCTAGAGGCGGTACAACAGGGTACTAGAGCCTCTATGCCTGCCTGTATCACATCTTGTATCCAAGCTAGAAGCGGTACAACAGGGTACTAGAGCCTCCATGCCCGCCTGTATCACATCTTGTATCTAAGCTAGAGGCGGTACAACAGGGTACTGGAGTCTTCGTACAAGGCATCAGTTTTCCGCAATAAGGGCGCCCACCCACTGGCGATTTTTTTTTCTTTGCGTTTTGCGTTTTTCCTGCAGAGCCATTAGAATTGAATGTACTCCTGTCCACTGGCGTTTTGCGTTGCGTTGCATTGCGTTGCGTTTTTTAACATAGGAACTGTCAGTTGCATATGTGTCCTTATTTTTCTCCTAATGCACCCATGAAAGTCAATGGAAAATAATGGAAAAGCCGCGAAAACGCGGCGAAAAACGCGGCAAAAACGCCGCGAATACGCGGCGTTTTTCACGCACGAAAATCGCAAACGCCAGTGGGTGGGCGCCCTAAGGCCTCCTTCCCACGAGCGTGACGGGCTCCGCCGCGTAATATTACGCAGTGAAGCCCGTCACGGCGCCCCCCAGAGCCCCTATACTTACCTGCGGGAGATAGCGTGAAATCGCTTCCCCGCCCACCGCCGCTGCGTCACCGCCCGTCACCGCCCACCGCCGCCGCGTCACCGGCCGTGTCACGTGCGCGGCCGGCCGTGTCACGTGACGCGGCCGGCCGCGTCATACGGCGTCAT
Organism: Eleutherodactylus coqui; assembly: GCF_035609145.1. Lineage (NCBI taxonomy): Eukaryota > Metazoa > Chordata > Amphibia > Anura > Eleutherodactylidae > Eleutherodactylus > Eleutherodactylus coqui. The sequence continues at coordinate 89,020,751 of NC_089849.1, forward strand.
ATGACGCGCGGCGGTGGGCGGGAAAGCGTTTTTTCACGCTATCTCCCGCTGGTTACAGCGGGAGATAGCGTGAACGGACGGCTTCCATTGACTGCAATGGAAGCCGTCAGTGCGTACAGCCCGTCCTCACCCGCAGAAAATAGAGCATGCTGCGGGTGAGGACGGGAGAAATCGCGGTGCGTAATTCCGCGGTGGAATTACGCATCGTGAGCATTGTGCTATTAGGTTCAATAGAACCTAATAGCTGCGGGCAACGCAGCGGATTTTCGCCGCGAAATACGCAGCGGAAATCCGTTTGTGGGAAGGAGGCCTAAGGGTGGTTTCACACAGGCAAGAAAATCGTGCGATTTTCGCCTGATGCGATAGTCAGTAAAAAAGCAGATTATGAAACCAACGGTTTCCTTCCCATCTGTGATGTTTTCACTGATGTGATGTTGAGAGAACAAAAAATAACGGCTGCTCTATCTTTCTGCGATGTGCGATTCTTTTTATCTCCCAGGTTTCGCTATGGAGCCGCTCCTTTTTATCGCCTCGCAATGCAACAAGATTGTGTTGCGATGCAATTTTGATAATGGAAAGTCCTATTCATTTTCGCAATAAAAAATTGTACATTTTTTATCGCGCAATTTTATTGTGGCCGTCAGCACTGCGATGGGAGATTATTCTAAAAAAAAAGCATTGCTGGCAACCAAATATTGCAGACACAAAATAGGGGGTCGCCCGTGTGAAAGTCGCCTAAATGATCCTTTTACTCCGATATTGTAATCACTCACTTATAACAACGTTACAATCACACAGACAAAAGTGTCATCCCACAACTTCTGGGGGGGGTTACACTGTACGTGGTTATGGCGCCTCGGGTACATTTGCTGTATGCCTGTAGTCACATGGCACAAAAAATACACCTTTTAGTGGTGGCACCGTGAGACAATTATTATTATTACTCCAAGTTAAAACCTATAAGGAGAAAAAAACGTTATGTTAGAATTTTTTTTAAAATTCTAATTGAAGAATCGGTGCAAAAATATGGAACGCCTCACGAATTTGCGTGTCATCCTTGCGCAGGGGCCATGCTAATCTTCTCTGTATCGTTCCAATTTTAGTATATGTGCTGCCGAAGCAAGCACGATACTGCAGACAGCCCCGGCGGTATTTATGGTCCCGCGGGAGAGAAGTTCTTACATTGTGGAGAGATTACTTTTATAAATTAAAAATAATGTATCCTGCTGTGATATTTTACCTAATATGTCATGCCTGTAATAATAAAACCCATTAATATAGAGTATTTTGGCCAAACTGAAGAGCATTTTGTGACAATGTTATATGCAAATGAGAACAAGCCGCAGTGCATGCTGGGAAGAATGCTGGTCTCGGAATACGGACCTTGTACCACAGAAGGCGCAGCTGGTGTGGAATGTACTGCGGATGACTGCAGCGTTCTGCTTCCATCAGGAGAGCAGCTGCTCACTGCTGCACCACTGGCTTACGGTCACATTAGGACGTGATTGCCGGCTCACGCCTACTGCTGCTGGACGTGGCGCTATAGCATTAGGGCTGGGCGTGCAGCAGTGCAGCGCCTTCTGCCCACCGGTCTGCCCTGGCCGGAGTACAGCGATGCGTGCCCTTACCTATCAGCTGACAAGTGTGCTCGGCCGCACACACAAGGGGGTCACAGGAATGTCCCACAACATTGTCACACTTCCGTGGCTGCCAGGTCAAATTTATCACCAAGATAACATGTATGGGACCATCTGGGAGACCAACTTCTACAACCTACAACTTTGCATGATCTAAAGGTTCAGTTACATAGCAAATGTGGAGCAATATGCCACAGGATACCATACAGAACCTGTATGCCGCCATGCCCGCCAGTATCACATCTGGTATACAAACTAGAGGCAGTGCAACAGGGTACTAGAGCCTCCATGCCCACCCGTATCACATCTGGTATCCAAGCTAGAGGCAGTGCAACAGGGTACTAGAGCCTCCATGCCCACCCGTATCACATCTTGTATCCAAGCTAGAGGCGGTACAACAGGGTATTAGAGCCTCCATGCCTGTCTGTATCACATCTTGTATCCAAGCTAGAGGCGGTACAACAGGGTACTAGAGCCTCCATGCCCGCCCGTATCACATCTTGTATCCAAGCTAGAGGCGGTACAACAGGGTACTAGAGCCTCCATGCCCGCCTGTATCACATCTTGTATCCAAGCTAGAGGCGGTACAACAGGGTACTAGAGCCTCCATGCCTGCCTCTATCACATCTTGTATCCAAGCTAGAGGCGGTACAACAGGGTACTAGAGCCTCCATGCCTGTCTGTATCACATCTTGTATCCAAGCTAGAGGCAGTACAACAGGGTACTAGAGCCTCCATGCCCGCCCGTATCACATCTTGTATCCAAGCTAGAGGCGGTACAACAGGATACTAGAGCCTCCATGCCCACCTGTATCACATCTTGTATCCAAGCTAGAGGCGGTACAACAGGGTACTAGAGCCTCCATGCCCGCCTGTATCACATCTTGTATCCAAGCTAGAGGCGGTACAACAGGGTACTAGAGCCTCCATGCCTGTCTGTATCACATCTTGTATCCAAGCTAGAGGCGGTACAACAGGGTACTAGAGCCGCCATGCCTGTCTGTATCACATCTTGTATCCAAGCTAGAGGCGGTACAACAGGGTACTAGAACCTCCATGCCCGCCTGTATCACATCTTGTATCCAAGCTAGAGGCGGTACAACAGGGTACTAGAGCCTCTATGCCTGCCTGTATCACATCTTGTATCCAAGCTAGAGGCGGTACAACAGGGTACTAGAGCCTCTATGCCTGCCTGTATCACATCTTGTATCCAAGCTAGAGGCGGTACAACAGGGTACTAGAGCCTCCATGCCCGAAGTATCACATCTTGTATCCAAGCTAGAGGCGGTACAACAGGGTACTAGAGCCTCCATGCCTGTCTGTATCACATCTTGTATCCAAGCTAGAGGCGGTACAACAGGGTACTAGAGCCTCCATGCCCGCCTGTATCACATATTGTATCCAAGCTAGAGGCGGTACAACAGGGTACTAGAGCCTCCATGCCCGCCCGAATCACATTTTGTATCCAAGCTAGAGGCGGTACAACAGGGTACTAGAGCCTCTATGCCCGCCTGTATCATATCTTGTATCCAAGCTAGAGGCGGTACAACAGGGTACTAGAGCCTCCATGCCTGCCTGTATCACATCTTGTATACAAGCTAGAGGCGGTACAACAGGGTACTAGAGCCTCCATGCCTGTCTGTATCACATCTTGTATCCAAGCTAGAGGCAGTACAACAGGGTACTAGAGCCTCCATGCCCGCCCGTATCACATCTTGTATCCAAGCTAGAGGCGGTACAACAGGATACTAGAGCCTCCATGCCCACCTGTATCACATCTTGTATCCAAGCTAGAGGCGGTACAACAGGGTACTAGAGCCTCCATGCCCGCCTGTATCACATCTTGTATCCAAGCTAGAGGCGGTACAACAGGGTACTAGAGCCTCCATGCCTGTCTGTATCACATCTTGTATCCAAGCTAGAGGCGGTACAACAGGGCACTAGAGCCGCCATGCCTGTCTGTATCACATCTTGTATCCAAGCTAGAGGCGGTACAACAGGGTACTAGAGCCTCCATGCCCGCCTGTATCACATCTTGTATCCAAGCTAGAGGCGGTACAACAGGGTACTAGAGCCTCTATGCCTGCCTGTATCACATCTTGTATCCAAGCTAGAGGCGGTACAACAGGGTACTGGAGCCTCCATGCCCGAAGTATCACATCTTGTATCCAAGCTAGAGGCGGTACAACAGGGTACTAGATCCTCCATGCCTGTCTGTATCACATCTTGTATCCAAGCTAGAGGCGGTACAACAGGGTACTAGAGCCTCCATGCCCGCTTGTATCACATATTGTATCCAAGCTAGAGGCGGTACAACAGGGTACTAGAGCCTCCATGCCCGCCCGAATCACATCTTGTATCCAAGCTAGAGGCGGTACAACAGGGTACTAGAGCCTCTATGCCCGCCTGTATCATATCTTGTATCCAAGCTAGAGGCGGTACAACAGGGTACTAGAGCCTCCATGCCTGCCTGTATCACATCTTGTATCCAAGCTAGAGGCGGTACAACAGGGTACTAGAGCCTCCATGCCTGTCTGTATCACATCTTGTATCCAAGCTAGAGGCAGTATAACAGGGTACTAGAGCCTCCATGCCCAACCGTATCACATCTGGTATCCAAGCTAGAGGCAGTGCAACAGGGTACTAGAGCCTCCATGCCCACCCATATCACATCTTGTATCCAAGCTAGAGGCGGTACAACAGGGTACTAGAGCCTCCATGCCCGCCTGTATAACATCTTGTATCTAAGCTAGAGGCGGTACAACAGGGTACTGGAGTCTTTGTACAAGGCATCAGTTTTCCGCAATAAGGGTGGTTTCACACAGGCAAGAAAATCGTGCGATTTTCGCCTGATGCGATAGTCAGTAAAAAAGCAGATTATGAAACCAACGGTTTCCTTCCCATCTGCGATGTTTTCACTGATGTGATGTTGAGAGAACAAAAAATAACGGCTGCTCTATCTTTCTGCGATGTGCGATTCTTTTTATCTCCCAGGTTTCGCTATGGAGCCGCTCCTTTTTATCGCCTCGCAATGCAACAAGATTGTGTTGCGATGCAATTTTGATAATGGAAAGTCCTATTCATTTTCGCAATAAAAAATTGTACATTTTTTATCGCGCAATTTTATTGTGGCCGTCAGCACTGCGATGGGAGATTATTCTAAAAAAAAAGCATTGCTGGCAACCAAATATTGCAGACACAAAATAGGGGGTCGCCCGTGTGAAAGTCGCCTAAATGATCCTTTTACTCCGATATTGTAATCACTCACTTATAACAACGTTACAATCACACAGACAAAAGTGTCATCCCACAACTTCTGGGGGGGGTTACACTGTACGTGGTTATGGCGCCTCGGGTACATTTGCTGTATGCCTGTAGTCACATGGCACAAAAAATACACCTTTTAGTGGTGGCACCGTGAGACAATTATTATTATTACTCCAAGTTAAAACCTATAAGGAGAAAAAAACGTTATGTTAGAATTTTTTTTTAAATTCTAATTGAAGAATCGGTGCAAAAATATGGAACGCCTCACGAATTTGCGTGTCATCCTTGCGCAGGGGCCATGCTAATCTTCTCTGTATCGTTCCAATTTTAGTATATGTGCTGCCGAAGCAAGCACGATACTGCAGACAGCCCCGGCGGTATTTATGGTCCCGCGGGAGAGAAGTTCTTACATTGTGGAGAGATTACTTTTATAAATTAAAAATAATGTATCCTGCTGTGATATTTTACCTAATATGTCATGCCTGTAATAATAAAACCCATTAATATAGAGTATTTTGGCCAAACTGAAGAGCATTTTGTGACAATGTTATATGCAAATGAGAACAAGCCGCAGTGCATGCTGGGAAGAATGCTGGTCTCGGAATACGGACCTTGTACCACAGAAGGCGCAGCTGGTGTGGAATGTACTGCGGATGACTGCAGCGTTCTGCTTCCATCAGGAGAGCAGCTGCTCACTGCTGCACCACTGGCTTACGGTCACATTAGGACGTGATTGCCGGCTCACGCCTACTGCTGCTGGACGTGGCGCTATAGCATTAGGGCTGGGCGTGCAGCAGTGCAGCGCCTTCTGCCCACCGGTCTGCCCTGGCCGGAGTACAGCGATGCGTGCCCTTACCTATCAGCTGACAAGTGTGCTCGGCCGCACACACAAGGGGGTCACAGGAATGTCCCACAACATTGTCACACTTCCGTGGCTGCCAGGTCAAATTTATCACCAAGATAACATGTATGGGACCATCTGGGAGACCAACTTCTACAACCTACAACTTTGCATGATCTAAAGGTTCAGTTACATAGCAAATGTGGAGCAATATGCCACAGGATACCATACAGAACCTGTATGCCGCCATGCCCGCCAGTATCACATCTGGTATACAAACTAGAGGCAGTGCAACAGGGTACTAGAGCCTCCATGCCCACCCGTATCACATCTGGTATCCAAGCTAGAGGCAGTGCAACAGGGTACTAGAGCCTCTATGCCCGCCCGTATCACATCTTGTATCCAAGCTACAGGTGGTACAACAGGGTACTAGAGCCTCCATGCCTGCCTGTATCACATCTTGTATCCAAGCTAGAGGTCGTACAACAGGATACTAGAGCCTCCATGCCTGCCTGTATCACATCTTGTATCCAAGCTAGAGGCGGTACAACAGGGTACTAGAGCCTCCATGCCTGCCCGTATCACATCTTGTATCCAAGCTAGAGGCGGTACAACAGGGTACTAGAGCCTCCATGCCTGTCTGTATCACATCTTGTATCCAAGCTAGAGGCGGTACAACAGGGTACTAGAGCCTCCATGCCCGCCCGTATCACATCTTGTATCCAAGCTAGAGGCGGTACAACAGGGTACTAGAGCCTCCATGCCCGCCTGTATCACATCTTGTATCCAAGCTAGAGGCGGTACAACAGGGTACTAGAGCCTCCATGCCTGTCTGTATCACATCTTGTATCCAAGCTAGAGGCGGTACAACAGGGTACTAGAGCCTCCATGCCCACCCGTATCACATCTTGTATCCAAGCTAGAGGCGGTACAACAGGGTACTAGAGCCTCCATGCCCGCCCGTCACACATCTTGTATCCAAGCTAGAGGCGGTACAACAGGGTACTAGAGCCTCCATGCCCGCCTGTATCACATCTTGTATCCAAGCTAGAGGCGGTACAACAGGGTACTAGAGCCTCCATGCCCGCCCGTATCACATCTTGTATCCAAGCTAGAGGCGGTACAACAGGGTACTAGAGCCTCCATGCCCGCCTGTATCACATCTTGTATCCAAGCTAGAGGCGGTACAACAGGGTACTAGAGCCTGCATGCCCGCCCGTATCACATCTTGTATCCAAGCTAGAGGCGGTACATCAGGTTACTAGAGCCTCCATGCCCGCCTGTATCACATCTTGTATCCAAGCTAGAGGCGGTACAACAGGGTACTAGAGCCTCCATGCCCGCCCGTATCAAATCTTGTATCCAAGCTAGAGGCGGTACAACAGGGTACTAGAGCCTCCATGCCTGTCTGTATCACATCTTGTATCCAAGCTAGAGGCGGTACAACAGGGTACTAGAGCCTCCATGCCTGTCTGTATCACATCTTGTATCCAAGCTAGAGGCAGTACAACAGGGTACTAGAGCCTCCATGCCCACCCGTATCACATCTGGTATCCAAGCTAGAGGCAGTGCAACAGGGTACTAGAGCCTCCATGCCCACCCGTATCACATCTTGTATCCAAGCTACAGGTGGTACAACAGGGTACTAGAGCCTCCATGCCTGTCTGTATCACATCTTGTATCCAAGCTAGAGGCAGTACAACAGGGTACTAGAGCCTCCATGCCCGCCCGTATCACATCTGGTATCCAAGCTAGAGGCGGTACAACAGGGTACTAGAGCCTCCATGCCCGCCCGTATCACATCTTGTATCCAAGCTAGAGGCGGTACAACAGGGTACTAGAGCCTCCATGCCCGCCTGTATCACATCTTGTATCCAAGCTAGAGGCGGTACAACAGGGTACTAGAGCCTCCATGCCCGCCCGTATCACATCTTGTATCCAAGCTAGAGGCGGTACAACAGGGTACTAGAGCCTCCATTCCAGCCTGTATCACATCTTGTATCCAAGCTAGAGGCGGTACAACAGGGTACTAGAGCCTGTATGCCCGCCCGTATCACATCTTGTATCCAAGCTAGAGGCGGTACAACAGGGTACTAGAGCCTCCATGCCCGCCTGTATCACATCTTGTATCCAAGCTAGAGGCGGTACAACAGGGTACTAGAGCCTCCATGCCTGTCTGTATCACATCTTGTATCCAAGCTAGAGGCAGTACAACAGGGTACTACAGCATCCATGCCCGCCTGTATCACATCTTGTATCCAAGCTAGAGGCGGTACAACAGGGTACTAGAGCCTCCATGCCCGTCCGTATCACATCTTGTATCCAAGCTCGAGGCGGTACAAAAGGATACTAGAGCCTCCATGCCCACCTGTATCACATCTTGTATCCAAGATAGAGGCGGTACAACAGGGTACTAGAGCCTCCATGCCCGCCTGCATCACATCTTGTATCCAAGCTGGAGGCGGTACAACAGGGTACTAAAGCCTCCATGCCCGCCCGTATCACATCTTGTATCCAAGCTAGAGGCAGTACAACAGGGTACTAGAGCCTCCATGCCCGCCCGTATCACATCTTGTATCCAAGCTAGAGGCGGTACAACAGGGTACTAGAGCTTCCATGCCTGTCTGTATCACATTTTGTATCCAAACTAGAGGCGGTAGAACAGGGTACTAGAGCCTCCATGCCCGCCTGTATCACATCTTGTATCCAAGCTAGAGGCGGTACAACAGGGTACTAGAGCCTCCATGCCCGCCCGTATCACATCTTGTATCCAAGCTAGAGGCGGTACAACAGGGTACTAGAGCCTCCATGCCCGCCCGTATCACATCTTGTATCCAAGCTAGAGGCAGTACAACTGGGTACTAGAGCCTCCATGCCTGTCTGTATCACATCTTGTATCCAAGCTAGAGGTGGTACAACAGGGTACTAGAGCCTCTATGCCCACCTGTATCACATCTTGTATCCAAGCTAGAGGCAGTACAACAGGGTACTAGAGCCTCCATGCCCGCCTGTATCACATCTTGTATCCAAGCTAGAGGCGGTACAACAGGGTACTAGAGCCTCCATGCCCGCCCGTATCACATCTTGTATCCAAGCTAGAGGTGGTACAACAGGGTACTAGAGCCTCCATGCCTGTCTGTATCACATCTTGTATCCAAGCTAGAGGCAGTACAACAGGGTACTACAGCATCCATGCCCGCCTGTATCACATCTTGTATCCAAGCTAGAGGCGGTAAAACAGGGTACTAGAGCCTCCATGCCCACCCGTATCACATCTGGTATCCAAGCTAGAGGCGGTACAACAGGGTACTAGAGCCTCCATACCCGCCCGTATCACATCTTGTATCCAAGCTAGAGGCGGTACAACAGGGTACTAGAGCCTCCATGCCCGCCCGTATCACATCTTGTATCTAAGCTAGAGGCGTTACAACAGGGTACTAGAGCCTCCATGCCTGTCCGTATCACATCTTGTATCCAAGCTAGAGGCGGTACAACAGGGTACTAGATCCTCCATGCCCGCCCGTATCACATCTTGTATCCAAGCTAGAGGCGGTACAATAGGGTACTAGAGCCTCCATGCCCGCCCGTATCACATCTTGTATCCAAGCTAGAGGTGGTACAACAGGATACTAGAGCCTCCATGCCCGCCCGTATCACATCTTGTATCCAAGCTAGAGGCGGTACAACAGGGTACTAGAGCCTCCATGCCCGCCTGTATCACATCTTGTATCCAAGCTAGAGACGGTACAACAGGGTACTAGAGCCTCCATGCCTGTCTGTATCACATCTTGTATCCAAGCTAGAGGCAGTACAACAGGGTACTACAGCATCCATGCCCGCCTGTATCACATCTTGTATCCAAGCTAGAGGCGGTACAACAGGGTACTAGAGCCTCCATGCCCGTCCGTATCACATCTTGTATCCAAGCTCGAGGCGGTACAACAGGATACTAGAGCCTCCATGCCCACCTGTATCACATCTTGTATCCAAGATAGAGGCGGTACAACAGGGTACTAGAGCCTCCATGCCCGCCTGCATCACATCTTGTATCCAAGCTGGAGGCGGTACAACAGGGTACTAAAGCCTCCATGCCCGCCCGTATCACATCTTGTATCCAAGCTAGAGGCGGTACAACAGGGTACTAGAGCCTCCATGCCCGCCCGTATCACATCTTGTATCCAAGCTAGAGGCGGTACAACAGGGTACTAGAGCCTCCATGCCTGTCTGTATCACATTTTGTATCCAAACTAGAGGCGGTAGAACAGGGTACTAGAGCCTCCATGCCCGCCTGTATCACATCTTGTATCCAAGCTAGAGGCGGTAAAACAGGGTACTAGAGCCTCCATGCCCGCCCGTATCACATCTTGTATCCAAGCTAGAGGCGGTACAACAGGGTACTAGAGCCTCTATGCCCACCTGTATCACATCTTGTATCCAAGCTAGAGGCGGTACAACAGGGTACTAGAGCCTCCATGCCTGCCTGTATCACATCTTGTATCCAAGCTAGAGGCGGTACAACAGGGTACTAGAGCCTCCAGGCCTGCCTGTATCACATCTTGTATCCAAGCTAGAGCCAGTACAACAGGGTACTAGAGCCTCCATGCCCACCCGTATCACATCTGGTATCCAAGCTAGAGGCAGTGCAACAGGTTACTAGAGCCTCCATGCCCACCCGTATCACATCTTGTATCCAAGCTACAGGTGGTACAACAGGGTACTAGAGCCTCCATGCCTGCCTGTATCACATCTTGTATCCAAGCTAGAGGTGGTACAACAGGGTACTAGAGCCTCCATGCCTGTCTGTATCACATCTTGTATCCAAGCTAGAGGCGGTACACCAGGGTACTAGAGCCTCCATGCCCACCCGTATCACATCTGGTATCCAAGCTAGAGGCAGTGCAACAGGGTACTAGAGCCTCCATGCCCACCCGTATCACATCTTGTATCCAAGCTACAGGTGGTACAACAGGGTACTAGAGCCTCCATGCCCGCCCGTATCACATCTTGTATCCAAGCTAGAGGCGGTACAACAGGGTACTAGAGCCTCCATGCCCGCCCGTATCACATCTTGTATCCAAGCTAGAGGCGGTACAACAGGGTACTAGAGCCTCCATGCCTGTCTGTATCACATCTTGTATCCAAGCTAGAGGCGGTAGAACAGGGTACTAGAGCCTCCATGCCCGCCTGTATCACATCTTGTATCCAAGCTAGAGGCGGTACAAGAGGGTACTAGAGCCTCCATGCCCGCCCGTATCACATCTTGTATCCAAGCTAGAGGTGGTAAAACAGAGTACTAGAGCCTCCATGCCCGCCTGAATCACATCTTGCATCCAAGCTAGAGGCGGTACAACAGGGTACTAGAGCCTCCATGCCCACCTGTATCACATCTTGTATCCAAGCTAGAGGCGGTACAACAGGGTACTAGAGCCTCCATGCCCGCCCGTATCACATCTTGTATCCAAGCTAGAGGCGGTACAACAGGGTACTAGAGCCTCCATGCCCGCCTGTATCACATCTTGTATCCAAGCTAGAGGTGGTACAACAGGGTACTAGAGCCTCCATGCTTGTCTGTATCACATCTTGTATCCAAGCTAGAGGCGGTACAACAGGGCACTAGAGCCTCCATGCCTGCCTGTATCTCATCTTGTATCCAAGCTACAAGTGGTACAACAGGGTACTAGAGCCTCCATATCTGCCTGTATCACATCTTGTATCCAAGCTAGAGGTGGTACAACAGGGTACTAGAGCCTCCATGCCTGTCTGTATCACATCTTGTATCCAAGCTATAGGCGGTACAACAGGGTACTAGAGCCTTCATGCCCGCCCGTATCACATCTTATATCCAAGCTAGAGGCGGTACAACAGGGTACTAGAGCCTCCATGCCCGCTCGGATCACATCTTGTATCCAAGCTAGAGGCGGTACAACAGGGTACTAGAGCCTCCATGCCCACCTGTATCACATCTTGTATCCAAGCTAGAGGCGGTACAACAGGGTACTAGAGCCTCCATGCCTGTCTGTATCACATCTTGTATCCAAGCTAGAGGCGGTACAACAGGGTACTAAAGCCTCCATGCCCGCCCGTATCACATCTTGTATCCAAGCTACAGGCGGTACAACAGGGTACTAGAGCCTCCATGCCCACCCGTTTCACATCTTGTATCCAAGCTATAGGTGGTACAACAGGTTACTAGAGCCTCCATGCCTGCCTGTATCACATCTTGTATCCAAGCTAGAGGCGGTACAACAGGGTACTAGAGCCTCCATGCCCGCCCGTATCACATCTTGTATCCAAGCTAGAGGCGGTACAACAGGGTACTAGAGCCTCCATGCCCGCCTGTATCACATCTTGTATCCAAGCTAGAGGCGGTACAACAGGGTACTAGAGCCTCCATGCCTGTCTGTATCACATCTTGTATCCAAGCTAGAGGCGGTACAACAGGGTACTAAAGCCTCCATGCCCGCCCGTATCACATCTTGTATCCAAGCTAGAGGCGGTACAACAGGGTACTAGAGCCTCCATGCCCACCCGTTTCACATCTTGTATCCAAGCTATAGGTGGTACAACAGGGTACTAGAGCCTCCATGCCTGCCTGTATCACATCTTGTATCTAAGCTACAGCTGGTACAACAGGGTACTAGAGCCTGCATGCCTGCCTGTATCACATCTTGTATCCAAGCTAGAGGTGGTACAACAGGGTACTAGAGCCTCCATGCCCACCCGTATCACATCTGGTATCCAAGCTAGAGGCAGTGCAACAGGGTACTAGAGCCTCCATGCCCACCCGTATCACATCTTGTATCCAAGCTAGAGGCGGTACAATTGGGTACTAGAGCCTCCATGCCTGTCTGTATCACATCTTGTATCCAAGCTAGAGGCGGTACAACAGGGTACTAGAGCCTCCATGCCCGCCCGTATCACATCTTGTATCCAAGCTAGAGGCGGTACAACAGGGTACTAGAGCCTCCATGCCCGCCCGTATCACATCTTGTATCCAAGCTAGAGGCGGTAAAACAGGGTACTAGAGCCTCCATGCCCGCCCGTATCACAACTTGTATCCAAGCTAGAGGCGGTAAAACAGGGTACCAGAGCCTCCATGCCCGCCCGTATCACATCTTGTATCCAAGCTAGAGGCGGTAAAACAGGGTACTAGAGCCTCTATGCCCGCCCGTATCACATCTTGTATCCAAGCTACAGGTGGTACAACAGGGTACTAGAGAATCCATGCCTGCCTGTATCACATCTTGTATCCAAGCTAGAGGTCGTACAACAGGATACTAGAGCCTCCATGCCTGTCTGTATCACATCTTGTATCCAAGATAGAGGCAGTACAACAGGGTACTAGAGCCTCCATGCCCGCCCGTATCACATCTTGTATCCAAGCTAGAGGCGGTACAACAGGATACTAGAGCCTCCATGCCCACCTGTATCACATCTTGCATCCAAGCTAGAGGCGGTACAACAGGGTACTAGAGCCTCCATGCCCGCCTGTATCACATCTTGTATCCAAGCTAGAGGCGGTACAACAGGGTACTAGAGCCTCCATGTCCGCCCGTATCACATCTTGTATCCAAGCTAGAGGCGGTACAACAGGGTACTAGAGCCTCCATGCCCGCCCGTATCACATCTTGTATCCAAGCTAGAGGCGGTACAACAGGGTACTAGAGCCTCCATGCCTGCCTATATCACATCTTGTATCCAAGCTAGAGGCGGTACAACAGGGTACTAGAGCCCCCATTCCCGCCTGTATCACATCTTGTATCTAAGCTACAGCTGGTACAACAGGGTACTAGAGCCTCCATGCCTGCCTGTATCACATCTTGTATCCAAGCTAGAGGTGGTACAACAGGGTACTAGAGCCTCCATGCCTGTCTGTATCACATCTTGTATCCAAGCTAGAGGCAGTACAACAGGGTACTAGAGCCTCCATGCCCACCCGTATCACATCTGGTATCCAAGCTAGAGGCAGTGCAACAGGGTACTAGAGCCTCCATGCCCACCCGTATCACATCTTGTATCCAAGCTAGAGGCAGTACAACAGGATACTAGAGCCTCCATGCCCACCTGTATCACATCTTGTATCCAAGCTAGAGGCGGTACTACAGGGTACTAGAGCCTCCATGCCCGCCCGTATCACATCTTGTATCCAAGCTAGAGGCGGTACAACAGGGTACTAGAGCCTCCATGCCCGCCTTTATCACATCTTGTATCCAAACTAGAGGCGGTAAAACAGGGTACTAGAGCCTCTATGCCCGCCCGTATCACATCTTGTATCCAAGCTACAGGTGGTACAACAGGGTACTAGAGCCTCCATGCCTGCCTGTATCACATCTTGTATCCAAGCTAGAGGTCGTACAACAGGATACTAGAGCCTCCATGCCTGTCTGTATCACATCTTGTATCCAAGCTAGAGGCAGTACAACAGGGTACTAGAGCCTCCATGCCCGCCCGTATCACATCTTGTATCCAAGCTAGAGGCGGTACAACAGGATACTAGAGCCTCCATGCCCACCTGTATCACATCTTGCATCCAAGCTAGAGGCGGTACAACAGGGTACTAGAGCCTCCATGCCCGCCTGTATCACATCTTGTATCCAAGCTAGAGGCGGTACAACAGGGTACTAAAGCCTCCATGTCCGCCCGTATCACATCTTGTATCCAAGCTAGAGGCGGTACAACAGGGTACTAGAGCCTCCATGCCCGCCTGTATTACATCTTGTATCCAAGCTAGAGGCGGTACAACAGGGTACTAGAGCCTCCATGTCCGCCTGTATCACATCTTGTATCCAAGCTAGAGGCAGTACAACAGGGTACTAGAGCCTCCATGCCCGCCTGTATTACATCTTGTATCCAAGCTAGAGGCGGTACAACAGGGTACTAGAGCCTCCATGTCCGCCTGTATCACATCTTGTATCCAAGCTAGAGGCAGTACAACAGGGTACTAGAGCCTCCATGCCCACCCGTATCACATCTGGTATCCAAGCTAGAGGCAGTGCAACAGGGTACTAGAGCCTCCATGCCCACCCGTATCACATCTTGTATCCAAGCTAGAGGCGGTACAACAGGATACTAGAGCCTCCATGCCCACCTGTATCACATCTTGTATCCAAGCTAGAGGCGGTACTACAGGGTACTAGAGCCTCCATGCCCGCCCGTATCACATCTTGTATACAAGCTAGAGGCGGTACAACAGGGTACTAGAGCCTCCATGCCCACCCGTATCACATCTTGTATCCAAGCTAGAGGCGGTACAACAGGATACTAGAGCCTCCATGCCCACCTGTATCACATCTTGTATCCAAGCTAGAGGCGGTACTACAGGGTACTAGAGCCTCCATGCCTGCCTGTATCACATCTTGTATCCAAGCTAGAGGCGGTACAACAGGGTACTAGAGCCTCCATGCCCGCCTGTATAACATCTTGTATCTAAGCTAGAGGCGGTACAACAGGGTACTGGAGTCTTTGTACAAGGCATCAGTTTTCCGCAATAAGGGTGGTTTCACACAGGCAAGAAAATCGTGCGATTTTCGCCTGATGCGATAGTCAGTAAAAAAGCAGATTATGAAACCAACGGTTTCCTTCCCATCTGCGATGTTTTCACTGATGTGATGTTGAGAGAACAAAAAATAACGGCTGCTCTATCTTTCTGCGATGTGCGATTCTTTTTATCTCCCAGGTTTCGCTATGGAGCCGCTCCTTTTTATCGCCTCGCAATGCAACAAGATTGTGTTGCGATGCAATTTTGATAATGGAAAGTCCTATTCATTTTCGCAATAAAAAATTGTACATTTTTTATCGCGCAATTTTATTGTGGCCGTCAGCACTGCGATGGGAGATTATTCTAAAAAAAAAGCATTGCTGGCAACCAAATATTGCAGACACAAAATAGGGGGTCGCCCGTGTGAAAGTCGCCTAAATGATCCTTTTACTCCGATATTGTAATCACTCACTTATAACAACGTTACAATCACACAGACAAAAGTGTCATCCCACAACTTCTGGGGGGGGTTACACTGTACGTGGTTATGGCGCCTCGGGTACATTTGCTGTATGCCTGTAGTCACATGGCACAAAAAATACACCTTTTAGTGGTGGCACCGTGAGACAATTATTATTATTACTCCAAGTTAAAACCTATAAGGAGAAAAAAATGTTATGTTAGAATTTTTTTTTAAATTCTAATTGAAGAATCGGTGCAAAAATATGGAACACCTCACGAATTTGCGTGTCATCCTTGCGCAGGGGCCATGCTAATCTTCTCTGTATCGTTCCAATTTTAGTATATGTGCTGCCGAAGCAAGCACGATACTGCAGACAGCCCCGGCGGAATTTATGGTCCCGCGGGAGAGAAGTTCTTACATTGTGGAGAGATTACTTTTATAAATTAAAAATAATGTATCCTGCTGTGATATTTTACCTAATATGTCATGCCTGTAATAATAAAACCCGTTAATATAGAGTATTTTGGCCAAACTGAAGAGCATTTTGTGACAATGTTATATGCAAATGAGAACAAGCCGCAGTGCATGCTGGGAAGAATGCTGGTCTCGGAATACGGACCTTGTACCACAGAAGGCGCAGCTGGTGTGGAATGTACTGCGGATGACTGCAGCGTTCTGCTTCCATCAGGAGAGCAGCTGCTCACTGCTGCACCACTGGCTGACGGTCACATTAGGACGTGATTGCCGGCTCATGCCTACTGCTGCTGGATGTGGCGCTATAGCATTAGGGCTGGGCGTGCAGCAGTGCAGCGCCTTCTGCCCACCGGTCTGCCCTGGCCGGAGTACAGCGATGCGTGCCCTTACCTATCAGCTGACAAGTGTGCTCGGCCGCACACACAAGGGGGTCACAGGAATGTCCCACAACATTGTCACACTTCCGTGGCTACCAGGTCAAATTTATCACCAAGATAACATGAATGGGACCATCTGGGAGACCAACTTCTACAACCTACAACTTTGCATGATCTAAAGGTTCAGTTACATAGCAAATATGGAGCAATATGCCACAGGATACCATACAGAACCTGTATGCCGCTATGCCCGCCAGTATCACATCTGGTATACAAACTAGAGGCAGTGCAACAGGGTACTAGAGCCTCCATGCCCACCCGTACCACATCTTGTATCCAAGCTACAGGTGGTACAACAGGGTACTAGAGCCTCCATGCCTGCCTGTATCACATCTTGTATCCAAGCTAGAGGTGGTACAACAGGGTACTAGAGCCTCCATGCCTGTCTGTATCACATCTTGTATCCAAGCTAGAGGCAGTACAACAGGGTACTAGAGCCTCCATGCCCACCCGTATCACATCTGGTATCCAAGCTAGAGGCAGTGCAACAGGGTACTAGAGCCTCCACGCCCACCCGTATCACATCTTGTATCCAAGCTACAGGTGGTACAACAGGGTACTAGAGCCTCCATGCCTGCCTGTATCACATCTTGTATCCAAGCTAGAGGTGGTACAACAGGGTACTTGAGCCTCCATGCCTGTCTGTATCACATCTTGTATCCAAGCTAGAGGCGGTACAACAGGGTACTAGAGCCTCCATGCCCGCCCGCATCACATCTTGTATCCAAGCTAGAGGCGGTACAACAGGATACTAGAGCCTCCATGCCCACCTGTATCACATCTTGTATCCAAGCTAGAGGTGGTACAACAGGGTACTAGAGCCTCCATGCCCGCCTGTATCACATCTTGTATCCAAGCTAGAGACGGTACAACAGGGTACTAGAGCCTCCATGCCCGCCCTTATCACATCTTGTATCCAAGCTAGAGGCGATACAACAGGGTACTAGAGCCTCCATGCCTGCCTGTATCACATCTTGTATCCAAGCTAGAGACGGTACAATAGGGTACTAGAGCCTCCATGCCCGCCCTTATCACATCTTGTATCCAAGCTAGAGGCGGTACAACAGGGTACTAGAGCCTCCATGCCTTCCTGTATCACATCTTGTATCCAAGCTAGAGGCGGTACAACAGGGTACTAGAGCCTCCATGCCCGCCTGTATCACATCTTGTATCTAAGCTAGAGGCAGTACAACAGGGTACTAGAGCCTCCATGCCCGCCTGTATCACATCTTGTATCCAAGCTAGAGACAGTACAACAGGGTACTAGAGCCTCCATGCCCGCCCTTATCACATCTTGTATCCAAGCTAGAGGCGGTACAACAGGGTACTAGAGCCTCCATGCCTTCCTGTATCACATCTTGTATCCAAGCTAGAGGCGGTACAACAGGGTACTAGAGCCTCCATGCCCGCCTGTATCACATCTTGTATCTAAGCTAGAGGCAGTACAACAGGGTACTAGAGCCTCCATGCCCGCCTGTATCACATCTTGTATCTAAGCTAGAGGCGGTACAACAGGGTACTGGAGTCTTCGTACAAGGCATCAGTTTTCCGCAATAAGGGTGGTTTCACACAGGCAAGAAAATCGTGCGATTTTCGCCTGATGCGATAGTCAGTAAAAAAGCAGATTATGAAACCAACGGTTTCCTTCCCATCTGTGATGTTTTCACTGATGTGATGTTGAGAGAACAAGAAATAACGGCTGCTCTATCTTTCTGCGATGTGCGATTCTTTTTATCTCCCAGGTTTCGCTATGGAGCCGCTCCTTTTTATCGCCTCGCAATGCAACAAGATTGTGTTGCGATGCAATTTTGATAATGGAAAGTCCTATTCATTTTCGCAATAAAAAATTGTACATTTTTTATCGCGCAATTTTATTGTGGCCGTCAGCACTGCGATGGGAGATTATTCTAAAAAAAAAGCATTGCTGGCAACCAAATATTGCAGACACAAAATAGGGGGTCGCCCGTGTGAAAGTCGCCTAAATGATCCTTTTACTCCGATATTGTAATCACTCACTTATAACAACGTTACAATCACACAGACAAAAGTGTCATCCCACAACTTCTGGGGGGGGGTTACACTGTACGTGGTTATGGCGCCTCGGGTACATTTGCTGTATGCCTGTAGTCACATGGCACAAAAAATACACCTTTTAGTGGTGGCACCGTGAGACAATTATTATTATTACTCCAAGTTAAAACCTATAAGGAGAAAAAAATGTTATGTTAGAATTTTTTTTTAAATTCTAATTGAAGAATCGGTGCAAAAATATGGAACGCCTCACGAATTTGCGTGTCATCCTTGCGCAGGGGCCATGCTAATCTTCTCTGTATCGTTCCAATTTTAGTATATGTGCTGCCGAAGCAAGCACGATACTGCACACAGCCCCGGCGGTATTTATGGTCCCGCGGGAGAGAAGTTCTTACATTGTGGAGAGATTACTTTTATAAATTAAAAATAATGTATCCTGCTGTGATATTTTACCTAATATGTCATGCCTGTAATAATAAAACCCGTTAATATAGAGTATTTTGGCCAAACTGAAGAGCATTTTGTGACAATGTTATATGCAAATGAGAACAAGCCGCAGTGCATGCTGGGAAGAATGCTGGTCTCGGAATACGGACCTTGTACCACAGAAGGCGCAGCTGGTGTGGAATGTACTGCGGATGACTGCAGCGTTCTGCTTCCATCAGGAGAGCAGCTGCTCACTGCTGCACCACTGGCTGACGGTCACATTAGGATGTGATTGCCGGCTCACGCCTACTGCTGCTGGACGTGGCGCTATAGCATTAGGGCTGGGCGTGCAGCAGTGCAGCGCCTTCTGCCCACCGGTCTGCCCTGGCCGGAGTACAGCGATGCGTGCCCTTACCTATCAGCTGACAAGTGTGCTCGGCCGCACACACATGGGATCTTACGCTTTATTAAAACCTTACCAAACTCTTATAAATAACCGACACAGACACCAATATTGGATAAATAAGGCCGCGGTGTTTATTAACGGGGTTACAAACATTTGGGGAGAAATATAACCAATAATAACCATAACACTTGCTGTAAACTCTGTTTTACAGACCCAAGTTTATTAACCAATCAATAACCATAACAGTTCATGTAAACTCTGTCTTACAGACACGAGTTTACCACCACCAAACTCTCCCCAAGTTTACCTGCCCACCCGCCTAATGCGGGCGACAATCCCCCACCAGGCCATGGCATCCACTAATGACATGGCCCCCCCAACACCCGCAGCCTCCTCAATTATCTACACAAATCCATAATAAAAATATCCAACGCAATCTCTGACAAGTATACTATAACATTCCTATGCAATCCTGGAACCAAACCTTCCATATCAGCATGTCTAAAAAGAAAACATCCACTCCTGGCATGAGCTCTACCACCAGGTTAACCCTTCTCCGAATTCTCTCACTATATACAGACCTTGGCAATGACCATAATAAACTAGGAACAATATCTGAAAAAAACTATCACTGTATCTGGAACCTTGTTTAATGCTCCACATCTCCCTTTCAATGTCCCATGACATATCAATGTGTTCTCTTCTATGTCATTATCCCCTAAGTGTAAAATCAAAACATCTGGACAGGGCCCACGTGACACTCCAAACCCACGTGACTCTTTATACATCAGTTTAGCCATTAATCCACTCCACCTCATACCTCTGCTACCGCGCCAAAAAATTTCAAACTGTGATCTGTACAAACCCAAATTTTCAGAACAACAGTGATCCGCTGCCCTTCTCCAAGGCTAGTACACAAAGGAGGGTCCAACAATCCACACAATACTTTTCTTAACTCCTAAAATGAAAAAAGAATTAGTACACCATATAATTCAGGCGCATGTACAACTTAAACTGAGATGATCCCCATCTGTTTACTTTTTCTTCAATAAAACCGCACCTGTAAACCAATAAGCACCATTTTACATTAAAAGCAAGATAATGACTGTCCATCATCCCTGGCTCCCCGAAAACAAGACAGGGTCTTCTACTAATTTGCTCCACAAGATCTTACTTTGCCATGTATAACTGCCTAGCACTATTTACATTTACAGTTTTTTGTTTTTTTTTAATTAACTTCAACTAGGGCTTAATTTTGGAATAGGGCTTAAAGTTCAAGCGTCCAGAAAAATCCTGCTAGGGTTTATTTCCGGGTAGGTTTTATCACCGGAGAAACAGGGTACATGGATCAACAAAGAACCTGGTGCTTGCAGGCATAGCCACATAAACACCTGCAAATTCCTAAGCAAGCATATATTCTCATGAAAATGAGCAAACAAGCGAATTCATACCCCTTTACCCATTTCGTCTTTTTTTTATTTTTTTTTATTTTATTATTATTATTATAAAGCTCCCATGGTTGGACAAATCCTTAAGGCCCCAAAGTCAGGTCTAAACAGCTGTACCTCATCTGCTGATCTACACACTTCAGGCAATACTTTCACCAACTTCCCTTGTAAGCTCAATGTGATAGCAGAGCGTTGATCAGCGGCATCAGCTACCGCCTTACAGCCTCTGATCAATCTCTCTACCTGAAAAACAATTAATAGGTACCAGATTATACCATCTTTGAAAGAAAGCCATACCCAACATTACCTTCCAAACTGAGCTATATGAGCGCTGCATCCTGAATGTTGGACTCTTCTTCCCTGAATTGCGCATCCGTAAACAAGACAATAAGATAGCAGCTGCATTAATCTCACACCGACCATCTCTAACATCAGTAAGAGGTTATATGTTAGACATAATCTGACTAGCATACGAATTAATTGGTGCTGACCGGCTCTTAGGGTGCGGGCAGACGAGCGTAGGCGTATTTACGTTTGCACGAGTGCAACGTATAATCGCCCGAGCGATCGTTTTTCACCGATCACGACCAGAGCTAGAAAGCGTATTTTCGTTTGTTCCTACTTTGCAAATGGTCTTTTCGGCCATCGAATATGCGTTGGCGCGTATTTCGGTCGCATATGTTCCGTTTTTTTTCGAATTGCCGTTTTTACGCGCCGTAAAATCGCCCATGTGAACGAATACATTCGAAATTATTGCCTCAGATTGTCACGTATATACGTTTGGTCGCAAAAACGCGCCGTTTATGCGCTCGTCTGCCCGCACCCTTAAAGTCAAAGATACCAACCATAGCACTAAATGCTGCTTTAGCTCCCTTGACATCCGCGCATGCGATGTATGGGACTTCCAACCGCATATCACCACACATGACCTGCGGGAATACCTGCGACCAATAATAAATCACCTGTGAAGCCAAACAGGACTGATCTGCTAACGGCTGCAACTCCCTCCATGTATTCGTCCTTCATACGTAATGTCTGACTAATTAAACCCATAAACTATACACCCCTGACATTGGCAATTAGAAAAACCATCACAATGCTATCAATTAAATAGCTAAAAACTCCAACCGAGTACACGGCCATACAATTTTCCCGTTCGCCAGCGGCACCCCAAAATCCTCCATCCTGGCCACATGCCCTCTAAAACTTGTGCATACCCTCATTACCCTGATGCCCCATAAACAACAATCATCTAAGTAGTGTATTACACCAACATCAGGGCATTCCTTCCTCACACCTACTGTAACAATGAGGATAGTCCTAAATAATAGTGGGATGCCTTAGATCCCATCGGTAATGCCAAACCGGAAACCAAAGAATTAACACCCCAACCAATAAGAAGTTATCCGAATACTGCATCACATGACCGAAGGGCCATAATAAAGCCAATGTAGTCACATGATGCATATCTTAATGCCAGCAGCTCAGGAGCCTCAGCATTCAGAGAAGACTGCTTGTGGGTAAGATAGATGATAAATCACTGAGCGGAGATAGACTCCTTCTGTGGCATCAGCCTTAAAGGGGACAACCTCAAATTGAAAAAAAAGGGGGGGATCAAAATGACCGGCAACTCTGCCCTCAGCTATGTTCTTAGCAATTTAGCTAGATCAGGATCATAAAAAAATGAAATTAACTTATTAACCCCTTCACAGCTGAGTCCCTTTAACTCATGCACATATAAGCCATACTGGGAGCCTTCTTTAATGAGCCGGGCCTACTTCCAATATGGTGGCCTCACTGGAGTCCTGCCCTATTGCAGGAAACTCTATTTCCTGGATGCAAGGAATTTGTACTGATTTCTGACTAAAACAACCATAAATGGATGAGAGCGGCACAATATGAGCCCTTATGGCAGTACCCACAGCTCTTACCTCAGTACCCACAGCTCTTACCTCAGTACCCACAGCTCTTACCTCAGTACCCACAGCTCTTACCTCAGTACCCACAGCTCTTATCTCAGTACCCACAGCTCTTATCTCAGTACCCACAGCTCTTACCTCAGTACCCACAGCTCTTACCTCAGTACCCACAGCTCTTACCTCAGTACCCACAGCTCTTACCTCAGTACCCACAGCTTACCTCAGTACCCACAGCTCTTACCTCAGTACCCACAGCTTACCTCAGTACCCACAGCTCTTACCTCAGTACCCACAGCTCTTACCTCAGTACCCACAGCTCTTATCTCAGTACCCACAGCTCTTACCTCAGTACCCACAGCTCTTATCTCAGTACCCACAGCTCTTACCTCAGTACCCACAGCTCTTACCTCAGTACCCACAGCTCTTACCTCAGTACCCACAGCTCTTATCTCAGTACCCACAGCTCTTACCTCAGTACCCACAGCTCTTACCTCAGTACCCACAGCTCTTACCTCAGTACCCACAGCTCTTACCTCAGTACCCACAGCTCTTATCTCAGTACCCACAGCTCTTACCTCAGTACCCACAGCTCTTATCTCAGTACCCACAGCTCTTACCTCCGTACCCACAGCTCTTACCTCCGTACCCACAGCTCTTACCTCAGTACCCACAGCTCTTACCTCAGTACCCACAGCTCTTACCTCAGTACCCACACGGCTCCATTACCTCGATCCCATAAATGTAACCACACACCAAGGTAGTGAGGCGCCCCAAGGATGTCTAACAACCACCTAACTACTTACACCGAGGTGACACAAACACCCCGGTAACAATTATTAACCGTCTCTGTTCCTCCGGTCATCATTAGATTCTGATTATTTTTATAAGAAAGTAACAGTTATAAAACAAAAAGTAATTATAAACCAGATCTGATTAACAGCAGCAGCCGCCTCAACCACAGACTGCGGGCAGCCATTACCTCAGAGCTGATAGCTGACCAGTTATCTCACCGCTGACTGCCTGCATGCAGTAGTTACCTCAGAGCTGATAGGTGACCAGTTATCTCACCGCTGACAGATACAAGCAGTGGTTACCTCACAGCTGATAGCTGACCAGTTATCTCACCGCTGACTGCCTGCATGCAGTAGTTACCTCAGAGCTGATAGGTGACCAGTTATCTCACCGCTGACTGCCTGCATGCAGTGGTTACCTCAGAACTGATAGCTGACCAGTTATCTCACAGCTGACTGCCTGCATGCAGTGGTTACCTCACAGCTGATAGGTGACCAGTTATCTCACCGCTGACTGCCTGCATGCAGTAGTTACCTCAGAGCTGATAGCTGACCAGTTATCTCACAGCTGACTGCCTGCATGCAGTGGTTACCTCAGAGCTGATAGCTGACCAGTTATCTCACAGCTGACTGCCTGCATGCAGTGGTTACCTCACAGCTGATAGCTGACCAGTTATCTCACAGCTGACTGCCTGCATGCAGTGGTTACCTCACAGCTGATAGCTGACCAGTTATCTCACAGCTGACTGCCTGCATGCAGTGGTTACCTCACAGCTGATAGCTGACCAGTTATCTCACCGCTGACTGCCTGCATGCAGTGGTTACCTCAGAGCTGATAGGTGACCAGTTATCTCACCGCTGACTGCCTGCATGCAGTGGTTACCTCAGAGCTGACAGCTGACCAGTTATCTCACCGCTGACTGCCTGCATGCAGTGGTTACCTCAGAGCTGATAGCTGACCAGTTATCTCACAGCTGACTGCCTGCATGCAGTGGTTACCTCAGAGCTGATAGCTGACCAGTTATCTCCCAGCTGACTGCGGGCAGCCGTTACCTCACAGCTGATAGCTGACCAGTTACCTCACAGCTGACTGCCTGCATGCAGTGGTTACCTCAGAGCTGATAGCTGACCAGTTATCTCACAGCTGACTGCCTGTATGCAGTGGTTACCTCACAGCTGATAGCTGACCAGTTACCTCACAGCTGACTGCCTGCATGCAGTGGTTACCTCAGAGCTGATAGGTGACCAGTTATCTCACAGCTGACTGCCTGCATGCAGTTGTTACCTCAGAGCTGATAGGTGACCAGTTATCTCACAGCTGACTGCCTGCATGCAGTGGTTACCTCAGAGCTGATAGCTGACCAGTTATCTCACAGCTGACTGCCTGCATGCAGTGGTTACCTCAGAGCTGATAGCTGACCAGTTATCTCACAGCTGACTGCCTGCATGCAGTGGTTACCTCAGAGCTGATAGCTGACCAGTTATCTCACAGCTGACTGCCTGCATGCAGTGGTTACCTCACAGCTGATAGGTGACCAGTTATCTCACCGCTGACTGCCTGCATGCAGTGGTTACCTCAGAGCTGATAGCTGACCAGTTATCTCACCGCTGACAGATACCAAGCAGTGGTTACCTCAGAGCTGATAGCTGACCTGTTATCTCACAGCTGACTGCCTGCATGCAGTGGTTACCTCAGAGCTGATAGGTGACCAGTTATCTCACAGCTGACTGCCTGCATGCAGTGGTTACCTCAGAGCTGATAGCTGACCAGTTATCTCACAGCTGACTGCCTGCATGCAGTAGTTACCTCAGAGCTGATAGCTGACCAGTTATCTCACAGCTGACTGCCTGCATGCAGTGGTTACCTCAGAGCTGATAGGTGACCAGTTATCTCACCGCTGACTGCCTGCATGCAGTGGTTACCTCAGAGCTCATAGCTGACCAGTTATCTCACAGCTGACTGCCTGCATGCAGTGGTTACCTCAGAGCTGATAGGTGACCAGTTATCTCACCGCTGACTGCCTGCATGCAGTGGTTACCTCAGAGCTGATAGCTGACCAGTTATCTCACAGCTGACTGCCTGCATGCAGTAGTTACCTCAGAGCTGATAGCTGACCAGTTATCTCACAGCTGACTGCCTGCATGCAGTGGTTACCTCAGAGCTGATAGGTGACCAGTTATCTCACCGCTGACTGCCTGCATGCAGTGGTTACCTCAGAGCTGACAGCTGACCAGTTATCTCACCGCTGACTGCCTGCATGCAGTAGTTATCTCACAGCTGATAGGTGACCAGTTATCTCACCGCTGACTGCCTGCATGCAGTAGTTACCTCAGAGCTGATAGGTGACCAGTTATCTCACAGCTGACTGCCTGCATGCAGTGGTTACCTCAGAGCTGATAGCTGACCAGTTATCTCACAGCTGACTGCCTGCATGCAGTAGTTACCTCAGAGCTGATAGCTGACCAGTTATCTCACAGCTGACTGCCTGCATGCAGTGGTTACCTCAGAGCTGACAGCTGACCAGTTATCTCACCGCTGACAGATACCAAGCAGTGGTTAGAGCTGACAGTCTGCATGCAGTGGTCACCTCAGAGCTCAGTTACCTCAGAGTTCAACAGCCTAGTAAGGGTTATCACTAACACATTTAAAACTGACCCATCTACCTTAGGGGGCGCTCACACGACGGCCCCGATGCCCCGCACCCTGTGAGCCAAAGCCAGGAGCAGAGAGGAAGCATAATGGAAAGATTCCCATGTCCTCCCCATAATAGACCCGCTCCTGGCTCCGGCCCGCCAAAAACTGAACACAAAAACCGCCGTGCGAAATCACTCCCAACTGGTACACAAGCTAAACCCTTCTATACACAGGTGCCAGTGACCAGGGGTACCACCTGGTAACCGGGGGTCTCACCACTTGTACAGCTTCACCTGTACCCTGCCATTACAGCAGCACAGGACTTGGCAGAGGGACCGTAGCCATCTTGTCGAGCTTCACCCGTACCCTGCACGCACAGCAGTACAGGACTTGGTGTTGGCATCTGGTGGCACTGTTCCTGCTGGCATTGGCATCTGCTGGGCGCTGTTCCCGCTGCCAGGTTTCAGTCGCCTCCGATCGGATGAAGGTAAAGGCAGCCTCTGCGTTTGCTTCGCTGGTAATTTTCTACTGACAAGTCCTCCTCAGATACAAGCGTTCCCACAATGTCCTCTGCAGCTCCTCCTGGCCGGCACTGCTGACAAGTTCTAAGCTGAAGCGCAGGGGATTCCAGAAATCTGTGAAACTGTTCCTAACTGACCACTTCATCCTCGCTGACGATCAGGCGCTGCAGAAAGTCCTTCATCTTCACAGAGGGTCTGAAGCTGTGACAGGAATTGTGAGGGGAGCTGACAGGAATTGTGACAGGACCAGGGAGCTGTCACCGGGATGCTGCTTCCTTTCCAGCTGATGATGGCCCACATCTCTGCACCTCCATATATCACTGCTGCTCCTCTCAGCATATTCCTCTGGACCAATCACCAGCCACTATCAGGCCACCAGATTCTGCCTGACAACCACAGGCATTTCCCGCCATTTTTCTTCAGCCAATCATGTGCTGCTGCCAACCAGTCCATCACTGGGCAGAACTCACTCCCTTCCATCTCATCTGACCCAGTAATGACCTTTGTAACATATCATGGTTAACCAGAAAACCTTCTCCATAGAAGGTGACATATCATCCATCCATCATGTATATAAAGCTCCCAGATCCCATGAGGCTTTCCCTCCTAACTGTCCCTCAAGCCTTACAAGGGGGTCACAGGAATGTCCCACAACATTGTCACACTTCCGTGGCTGCCAGGTCAAATTTATCACCAAGATAACATGTATGGGACCATCTGGGAGACCAACTTCTACAACCTACAACTTTGCATGATCTAAAGGTTCAGTTACATAGCAAATATGGAGCAATATGCCACAGGATACCATACAGAACCTGTATGCCGCCATGCCCGCCAGTATCACATCTGGTATACAAACTAGAGGCAGTGCAACAGGGTACTAGAGCCTCCATGCCCGCCCGTATCACATCTTGTATCCAAGCTAGAGGCAGTGCAACAGGGTACTAGAGCCTCCATGCCCACCCGTATCACATCTGGTATCCAAGCTAGAGGCAGTGCAACAGGGTACTAGAGCCTCCATGCCCACACGTATCACATCTGGTATCCAAGCTAGAGGCAGTGCAACAGGGTACTAGAGCCTCCATGCCCACCCGTATCACATCTGGTATCCAAGCTAGAGGCAGTGCAACAGGGTACTAGAGCCTCGATGCCCACGCGTATCACATCTGGTATCCAAGCTAGAGGCAGTGCAACAGGGTACTAGAGCCTCCATGCCCACGCGTATCACATCTGGTATCCAAGCTAGAGGCAGTGCAACAGGGTACTAGAGCCTCCATGCCCACACGTATCACATCTGGTATCCAAGCTAGAGGCGGTACAACAGGGTACTAGAGCCTCTATGCCTGCCTGTATCACATCTTGTATCCAAGCTAGAAGCGGTACAACAGGGTACTAGAGCCTCCATGCCCGCCTGTATCACATCTTGTATCTAAGCTAGAGGCGGTACAACAGGGTACTGGAGTCTTCGTACAAGGCATCAGTTTTCCGCAATAAGGGCGCCCACCCACTGGCGATTTTTTTTTCTTTGCGTTTTGCGTTTTTCCTGCAGAGCCATTAGAATTGAATGTACTCCTGTCCACTGGCGTTTTGCGTTGCGTTGCATTGCGTTGCGTTTTTTAACATAGGAACTGTCAGTTGCATATGTGTCCTTATTTTTCTCCTAATGCACCCATGAAAGTCAATGGAAAATAATGGAAAAGCCGCGAAAACGCGGCGAAAAACGCGGCAAAAACGCCGCGAATACGCGGCGTTTTTCACGCACGAAAATCGCAAACGCCAGTGGGTGGGCGCCCTAAGGCCTCCTTCCCACGAGCGTGACGGGCTCCGCCGCGTAATATTACGCAGTGAAGCCCGTCACGGCGCCCCCCAGAGCCCCTATACTTACCTGCGGGAGATAGCGTGAAATCGCTTCCCCGCCCACCGCCGCTGCGTCACCGCCCGTCACCGCCCACCGCCGCCGCGTCACCGGCCGTGTCACGTGCGCGGCCGGCCGTGTCACGTGACGCGGCCGGCCGCGTCATACGGCGTCATATGACGCGCGGCGGTGGGCGGGAAAGCGTTTTTTCACGCTATCTCCCGCTGGTTACAGCGGGAGATAGCGTGAACGGACGGCTTCCATTGACTGCAATGGAAGCCGTCAGTGCGTACAGCCCGTCCTCACCCGCAGAAAATAGAGCATGCTGCGGGTGAGGACGGGAGAAATCGCGGTGCGTAATTCCGCGGTGGAATTACGCATCGTGAGCATTGTGCTATTAGGTTCAATAGAACCTAATAGCTGCGGGCAACGCAGCGGATTTTCGCCGCGAAATACGCAGCGGAAATCCGTTTGTGGGAAGGAGGCCTAAGGGTGGTTTCACACAGGCAAGAAAATCGTGCGATTTTCGCCTGATGCGATAGTCAGTAAAAAAGCAGATTATGAAACCAACGGTTTCCTTCCCATCTGCGATGTTTTCACTGATGTGATGTTGAGAGAACAAAAAATAACGGCTGCTCTATCTTTCTGCGATGTGCGATTCTTTTTATCTCCCGGGTTTCGCTATGGAGCCGCTCCTTTTTATCGCCTCGCAATGCAACAAGATTGTGTTGCGATGCAATTTTGATAATGGAAAGTCCTATTCATTTTCGCAATAAAAAATTGTACATTTTTTATCGCGCAATTTTATTGTGGCCGTCAGCACTGCGATGGGAGATTATTCTAAAAAAAAAGCATTGCTGGCAACCAAATATTGCAGACACAAAATAGGGGGTCGCCCGTGTGAAAGTCGCCTAAATGATCCTTTTACTCCGATATTGTAATCACTCACTTATAACAACGTTACAATCACACAGACAAAAGTGTCATCCCACAACTTCTGGGGGGGGTTACACTGTACGTGGTTATGGCGCCTCGGGTACATTTGCTGTATGCCTGTAGTCACATGGCACAAAAAATACACCTTTTAGTGGTGGCACCGTGAGACAATTATTATTATTACTCCAAGTTAAAACCTATAAGGAGAAAAAAATGTTATGTTAGAATTTTTTTTTTAATTCTAATTGAAGAATCGGTGCAAAAATATGGAACGCCTCACGAATTTGCGTGTCATCCTTGCGCAGGGGCCATGCTAATCTTCTCTGTATCGTTCCAATTTTAGTATATGTGCTGCCGAAGCAAGCACGATACTGCAGACAGCCCCGGCGGAATTTAAGGTCCCGCGGGAGAGAAGTTCTTACATTGTGGAGAGATTACTTTTATAAATTAAAAATAATGTATCCTGCTGTGATATTTTACCTAATATGTCATGCCTGTAATAATAAAACCCATTAATATAGAATATTTTGGCCAAACTGAAGAGCATTTTGTGACAATGTTATATGCAAATGAGAACAAGCCGCAGTGCATGCTGGGAAGAATGCTGGTCTCGGAATACGGACCTTGTACCACAGAAGGCGCAGCTGGTGTGGAATGTACTGCGGATGACTGCAGCGTTCTGCTTCCATCAGGAGAGCAGCTGCTCACTGCTGCACCACTGGCTGACGGTCACATTATGACGTGATTGCCGGCGCACGCCTACTGCTGCTGGACGTGGCGCTATAGCATTAGGGCTGGGCGTGCATTAGTGCAGCGCCTTCTGCCCACCGGTCTGCCCTGGCCGGAGTACAGCGATGCGTGCCCTTACCTATCAGCTGACAAGTGTGCTCGGCCGCACACAAGAGGGGGTCACAGGAATGTCCCACAACATTGTCACACTTCCGTGGCTGCCAGGTCAAATTTATCACCAAGATAACATGTATGGGACCATCTGGGAGACCAACTTCTACAACCTACAACTTTGCATGATCTAAAGGTTCAGTTACATAGCAAATATGGATCAATATGCCACAGGATACCATACAGAACCTGTATGCTGCCATGCCCGCCAGTATCACATCTGGTATACAAACTAGAGGCAGTGCAACAGGGTACTAGAGCCTCCATGCCCACCCGTATCACATCTGGTATCCAAGCTAGAGGCAGTGCAACAGAGTACTAGAGCCTCCATGCCCACCCGTATCACATCTGGTATCCAAGCTAGAGGCAGTGCAACAGGGTACTAGAGCCTCCATGCCCACCCGTATCACATCTTGTATCCAAGCTACAGGATGTACAACAGGGTACTAGAGCCTCCATGCCTGCCTGTATCACATCTTGTATCCAAGCTAGAGGTGGTACAACAGGGTACTAGAGCCTCCATGCCTGTCTGTATCACATCTTGTATCCAAGCTAGAGGCAGTACAACAGGGTACTAGAGCCTCCATGCCCACCCGTATCACATCTGGTATCCAAGCTAGAGGCAGTGCAACAGGGTACTAGAGCCTCCATGCCCACCCGTATCACATCTTGTATCTAAGCTACAGGTGGTACAACAGGGTACTAGAGCCTCCATGCCTGTCTGTATCACATCTTGTATCCAAGCTAGAGGCAGTACAACAGGGTACTAGAGCCTCCATGCCCACCCGTATCACATCTGGTATCCAAGCTAGAGGCAGTGCAACAGGGTACTAGAGCCTCCATGCACACCCGTATCACATCTTGTATCCAAGCTACAGGTGGTACAACAGGGTACTAGAGCCTCCATGCCTGCCTGTATCACATCTTGTATCCAAGCTAGAGGTGGTACAACAGGGTACTAGAGCCTCCATGCCTGTCTGTATCACATCTTGTATCCAAGCTAGATGCAGTACAACAGGGTACTAGAGCCTCCATGCCCACCCGTATCACATCTGGTATCCAAGCTAGAGGCAGTGCAACAGGGTACTAGAGCCTCCATGCCCACCCGTATCACATCTTGTATCCAAGCTACAGGTGGTACAACAGGATACTAGAGCCTCCATGCCTGCCTGTATCACATCTTGTATCCAAGCTACAGGTGGT
>NC_089849.1:89054918-89072418 GCF_035609145.1 Eleutherodactylus coqui
AGTATATGTGCTGCCGAAGCAAGCACGATACTGCAGACAGCCCCGGCGGAAT
Source organism: Eleutherodactylus coqui (assembly GCF_035609145.1). Lineage (NCBI taxonomy): Eukaryota > Metazoa > Chordata > Amphibia > Anura > Eleutherodactylidae > Eleutherodactylus > Eleutherodactylus coqui. The sequence continues at coordinate 89,054,971 of NC_089849.1, forward strand.
TTAAGGTCCCGCGGGAGAGAAGTTCTTACATTGTGGAGAGATTACTTTTATAAATTAAAAATAATGTATCCTGCTGTGATATTTTACCTAATATGTCATGCCTGTAATAATAAAACCCATTAATATAGAATATTTTGGCCAAACTGAAGAGCATTTTGTGACAATGTTATATGCAAATGAGAACAAGCCGCAGTGCATGCTGGGAAGAATGCTGGTCTCGGAATACGGACCTTGTACCACAGAAGGCGCAGCTGGTGTGGAATGTACTGCGGATGACTGCAGCGTTCTGCTTCCATCAGGAGAGCAGCTGCTCACTGCTGCACCACTGGCTGACGGTCACATTATGACGTGATTGCCGGCGCACGCCTACTGCTGCTGGACGTGGCGCTATAGCATTAGGGCTGGGCGTGCATTAGTGCAGCGCCTTCTGCCCACCGGTCTGCCCTGGCCGGAGTACAGCGATGCGTGCCCTTACCTATCAGCTGACAAGTGTGCTCGGCCGCACACAAGAGGGGGTCACAGGAATGTCCCACAACATTGTCACACTTCCGTGGCTGCCAGGTCAAATTTATCACCAAGATAACATGTATGGGACCATCTGGGAGACCAACTTCTACAACCTACAACTTTGCATGATCTAAAGGTTCAGTTACATAGCAAATATGGATCAATATGCCACAGGATACCATACAGAACCTGTATGCTGCCATGCCCGCCAGTATCACATCTGGTATACAAACTAGAGGCAGTGCAACAGGGTACTAGAGCCTCCATGCCCACCCGTATCACATCTGGTATCCAAGCTAGAGGCAGTGCAACAGAGTACTAGAGCCTCCATGCCCACCCGTATCACATCTGGTATCCAAGCTAGAGGCAGTGCAACAGGGTACTAGAGCCTCCATGCCCACCCGTATCACATCTTGTATCCAAGCTACAGGATGTACAACAGGGTACTAGAGCCTCCATGCCTGCCTGTATCACATCTTGTATCCAAGCTAGAGGTGGTACAACAGGGTACTAGAGCCTCCATGCCTGTCTGTATCACATCTTGTATCCAAGCTAGAGGCAGTACAACAGGGTACTAGAGCCTCCATGCCCACCCGTATCACATCTGGTATCCAAGCTAGAGGCAGTGCAACAGGGTACTAGAGCCTCCATGCCCACCCGTATCACATCTTGTATCTAAGCTACAGGTGGTACAACAGGGTACTAGAGCCTCCATGCCTGTCTGTATCACATCTTGTATCCAAGCTAGAGGCAGTACAACAGGGTACTAGAGCCTCCATGCCCACCCGTATCACATCTGGTATCCAAGCTAGAGGCAGTGCAACAGGGTACTAGAGCCTCCATGCACACCCGTATCACATCTTGTATCCAAGCTACAGGTGGTACAACAGGGTACTAGAGCCTCCATGCCTGCCTGTATCACATCTTGTATCCAAGCTAGAGGTGGTACAACAGGGTACTAGAGCCTCCATGCCTGTCTGTATCACATCTTGTATCCAAGCTAGATGCAGTACAACAGGGTACTAGAGCCTCCATGCCCACCCGTATCACATCTGGTATCCAAGCTAGAGGCAGTGCAACAGGGTACTAGAGCCTCCATGCCCACCCGTATCACATCTTGTATCCAAGCTACAGGTGGTACAACAGGATACTAGAGCCTCCATGCCTGCCTGTATCACATCTTGTATCCAAGCTAGAGGTGGTACAACAGGGTACTAGAGCCTCCATGCCTGTCTGTATCACATCTTGTATCCAAGCTAGAGGCAGTGCAACAGGGTACTAGAGCCTCCATGCCCACCCGTATCACATCTGGTATCAAAGCTAGAGGCAGTGCAACAGGGTACTAGAACCTCCATGCCCACCCGTATCACATCTGGTATCCAAGCTAGAGGCAGTGCAACAGGGTACTAGAGCCTCCATGCCCACCCGTATCACATCTTGTATCCAAGCTACAGGTGGTACAACAGGGTACTAGAGCCTCCATGCCTGCTTGTATCACATCTTGTATCCAAGCTAGAGGTGGTACAACAGGGTACTAGAGCCTCCATGCCCGCCTGTATCACATCTGGTATCCAAGCTAGAGGCAGTGCAACAGGGTACTAGAGCCTCCATGCCCACCCGTATCACATCTGGTATCCAAGCTAGAGGCAGTGCAACAGGGCACTAGAGCCTCCATGCCCACCCGTATCACATCTTGTATCTAAGCTACAGGTGGTACAACAGGGTACTAGAGCCTCCATGCCTGTCTGTATCACATCTTGTATCCAAGCTAGAGGCAGTACAACAGGGTACTAGAGCCTCCATGCCCACCCGTATCACATCTGGTATCCAAGCTAGAGGCAGTGCAACAGGGTACTAGAGCCTCCATGCACACCCGTATCACATCTTGTATCCAAGCTACAGGTGGTACAACAGGGTACTAGAGCCTCCATGCCTGCCTGTATCACATCTTGTATCCAAGCTAGAGGTGGTACAACAGGGTACTAGAGCCTCCATGCCTGTCTGTATCACATCTTGTATCCAAGCTAGAGGCAGTACAACAGGGTACTAGAGCCTCCATGCCCACCCGTATCACATCTGGTATCCAAGCTAGAGGCAGTGCAACAGGGTACTAGAGCCTCCATGCCCACCCGTATCACATCTTGTATCCAAGCTACAGGTGGTACAACAGGATACTAGAGCCTCCATGCCTGCCTGTATCACCTCTTGTATCCAAGCTAGAGGTGGTACAACAGGGTACTAGAGCCTCCATGCCTGTCTGTATCACATCTTGTATCCAAGCTAGAGGCAGTGCAACAGGGTACTAGAGCCTCCATGCCCACCCGTATCACATCTGGTATCCAAGCTAGAGGCAGTGCAACAGGGTACTAGAACCTCCATGCCCACCCGTATCACATCTGGTATCCAAGCTAGAGGCAGTGCAACAGGGTACTAGAGCCTCCATGCCCACCCGTATCACATCTTGTATCCAAGCTACAGGTGGTACAACAGGGTACTAGAGCCTCCATGCCTGCCTGTATCACATCTTGTATCCAAGCTAGAGGTGGTACAACAGGGTACTAGAGCCTCCATGCCCGCCTGTATCACATCTTGTATCCAAGCTAGAGGCAGTACAACAGGGTACTAGAGCCTCCATGCCCGCCCGTATCACATCTTGTATCCAAGCTAGAGACGGTACAACAGGGTACTAGAGCCTCCATGCCCGCCTGTATCACATCTTGTATCCAAGCTAGAGGCGGTACAACAGGGTACTAGAGCCTCCATGCCTGTCTGTATCACATCTTGAATCCAAGCTAGAGGCAGTACAACAGGGTACTAGAGCCTCAATGCCCGCCCGTATCACATCTTGTATCCAAGCTAGAGGCGGTACAACAGGGTACTAGAGCCTCCATGCCCGCCCGTATCACATCTTGTATCCAAGCTAGAGGCGGTACAACAGGGTACTAGAGCCTCTATGCATGCCTGTATCACATCTTGTATCCAAGCTAGAGGCGGTACAACAGGGTACTAGAGCCTCCATGCCTGCCTGTATCACATCTTGTATCCAAGCTAGAGGCGGTACAATAGGGTACTAGAGCCTCCATGCCCGCCTGTATCACATCTTGTATCTAAGCTAGAGGCGGTACAACAGGGTACTGGAGTCTTCGTACAAGGCATCAGTTTTCCGCAATAAGGGTGGTTTCACACAGGCAAGAAAATCGTGCAATTTTCGCCTGATGCGATAGTCAGTAAAAAAGCAGATTATGAAACCAACGGTTTCCTTCCCATCTGTGATGTTTTCACTGATGTGATGTTGAGAGAACAAAAAATAACGGCTGCTCTATCTTTCTGCGATGTGCGATTCTTTTTATCTCCCAGGTTTCGCTATGGAGCCACTCCTTTTTATCGCCTCGCAATGCAACAAGATTGTGTTGCGATGCAATTTTGATAATGGAAAGTCCTATTCATTTTCGCAATAAAAAATTGTACATTTTTTATCGCGCAATTTTATTGTGGCCGTCAGCACTGCGATGGGAGATTATTCTAAAAAAAAAGCATTGCTGGCAACCAAATATTGCAGACACAAAATAGGGGGTCGCCCGTGTGAAAGTCGCCTAAATGATCCTTTTACTCCGATATTGTAATCACTCACTTATAACAACGTTACAATCACACAGACAAAAGTGTCATCCCACAACTTCTGGGGGGGGTTACACTGTACGTGGTTATGGCGCCTCGGGGACATTTGCTGTATGCCTGTAGTCACATGGCACAAAAAATACACCTTTTAGTGGTGGCACCGTGAGACAATTATTATTATTACTCCAAGTTAAAACCTATAAGGAGAAAAAAACGTTATGTTAGAATTTTTTTTTAAATTCTAATTGAAGAATCGGTACAAAAATATAGAACGCCTCACGAATTTGCGTGTCATCCTTGCGCAGGGGCCATGCTAATCTTCTCTGTATCGTTCCAATTTTAGTATATGTGCTGCCGAAGCAAGCACGATACTGCAGACAGCCGCGGCGGTATTTATGGTCCCGCGGGAGAGAAGTTCTTACATTGTGGAGAGATTACTTTTATAAATTAAAAATAATGTATCCTGCTGTGATATTTTACCTAATATGTCATGCCTGTAATAATAAAACCCGTTAATATAGAGTATTTTGGCCAAACTGAAGAGCATTTTGTGACAATGTTATATGCAAATGAGAACAAGCCGCAGTGCATGCTGGGAAGAATGCTGGTCTCGGAATACGGACCTTGTACCACAGAAGGCGCAGCTGGTGTGGAATGTACTGCGGATGACTGCAGCGTTCTGCTTCCATCAGGAGAGCAGCTGCTCACTGCTGCACCACTGGCTGACGGTCACATTAGGACGTGATTGCCGGCTCACGCCTACTGCTGCTGGACGTGGCGCTATAGCATTAGGGCTGGGCGTGCAGCAGTGCAGCGCCTTCTGCCCACCGGTCTGCCCTGGCCGGAGTACAGCGATGCGTGCCCTTACCTATCAGCTGACAAGTGTGCTCGGCCGGACTCACAAGGGGTCACAGGAATGTCCCACAACATTGTCACACTTCCGTGGCTGCCAGGTCAAATTTATCACCAAGATAACATGTATGGGACCATCTGGGAGACCAACTTCTACAACCTACAACTTTGCATGATCTAAAGGTTCAGTTACATAGCAAATGTGGAGCAATATGCCACAGGATACCATACAGAACCTGTATGCCGCCATGCCCGCCAGTATCACATCTGGTATACAAACTAGAGGCAGTGCAACAGGGTACTAGAGCCTCCATGCCCACCCGTATCACATCTTGTATCCAAGCTGCAGGTGGTACAACAGGGTACTAGAGCCTCCATGCCCACCCGTATCACATCTGGTATCCAAGCTAGAGGCAGTGCAACAGGGTACTAGAGCCTCCATGCCCACCCGTATCACATCTTGTATCCAAGCTGCAGGTGGTACAACAGGGTGCTAGAGCCTCCATGCCTGCCTGTATCACATCTTGTATCCAAGCTAGAGGAGCCCCTACAGCAGTGGTCCCCAACCTTTTTGGCACCAGGGACCGGCTTCAAGCAAGAACATTTTTACAAGGCCCGGCAGGGTGGGGCGGGACATGGGCGGGGCTTTGGTTATATGGGGCGGGGTTATGAAGGGGGTTGGAGTTTAGTGCATACTCATTTAATTATGACATTTAGAATGCCCTGGCAGTACACACATAGGGCAGTATAATATATCCCCCCTGCCACCCCCACCCCACCCCCCCACCGCCTGGCAGCACACACATAGGGCAGTATATAATCTATTCCCCCCCCCCCACAGCACACACATAGGGCAGCATATAATTTATCTCCTCCCCAGTAATAAGCAGCCTCCCCCGAGTAATAACCAGCCCCCCCCACCAGTAATAGGCAGCCCCCCAGTAATAAGCAGCCCCCCCAAGAATAATCAGCCCCCCCCCAGTAGTAAGCAGCCCCCCCCCCCCCCCAGTAGTACATATCCACAACACGAGGGTCAGCAGCAAAAGAGGCATCCAAAATAGGTGGAACAGGTCGTCTGCAGCGCCCACTGTGGTCTATATCCAAATTCGACCACAAGAAATGCAATGTGAAGAAAGTTGATTTAGGCAGCAGTTGGGGTGCAAATACAAAGCGGTTTTTATTCCTCCCAAAATGTGACGTTTCGACTCAACGAGTCTTTGTCAAATATACAAAATGTGTGAACAACAAACATACATATAGCAGTCTACCCACAGAGTGGACCTATCACAGAACAGAGCATATCAACAAAATTAAAATCACCCAGTAGTAAGCAGCCCCTCCCCCAGTTGTAAGCAGCCCCCCCCCCAGTAAAAGGCAGCCACCCCAGTAATAAGCAGCCCCCCCCAGTAGTAAGCAGCCCCCCCCAGTTGTAAGCAGCCCCCCCAATTGTAAAGAAGCCCCGCCTCCAGTAACAGGCAGCCCCCCAAGTAGTAAGCAGCCCCCCCTAGTAATGAGCATCCCCCCAACCCATATACTTACCTCCTCCCTGCTGTTAGCGTCGCTCTCTCTCTGCTTGCCCTGACGTCAATGTGCAGCCCGGCACGCTTCCTCCCCGAGTCCTCTCCTGCGGAACTAATGAGCAGGGGACTCGAGGAGGAGGATCCTGGCTGCACACTGACATCAGTGTGTGCCGGGATCAGTGCAATTACCAGCGGGGAGCTACGGCGCCCCCGCTGGTAATCGCTTCAGTAGTGAGCGGCGTCGGCACGCCGCGGGCCACATAACACGAGGCAGCGGGCCGGATTCAGCCTGCGGACTTTGTGTTTGAAGAAAAGTTCCCGGCGGTGCCGCGGACCGGCGCTAAGCACCTAACAGCCTGGCCCCGGTCCGCGGACCGGTGGTTGGGGACCCCTGCCCTACAGAATACTAGAGCCTCCAGGCCCACCCATATCACGTTTTGTATCCAAGCTAGAGGTGGCACAACAGGGTGCTAGAGCCTCCATGCCCACCCATATCATGTCTTGTATCCAAGCTAGAGGCGATACAACAAAGTTTTGGAGCCTCCATGCTATCCGTACCACATCCAGTATGCAAGCTAGAGGCGGTACATCAGGGTACTAGAGCCTTTATGTCCACCAGTATCACATCTTGTATTCAAGCTAGAGGTGGTACAACACGGTACTAGATCCTCCATGCCTGCCCGTATCAAATCTTGTATCTAAGCTAGAGGCGGTACCACAAAGTATTCAATGCTTGCCTGTATCACATCATGTATCCAAGCTAGAGGTGGCCCAACAGAGAACTATAGCCTCCATGCCCGCCTGTATCACATCTTGTATCCAAGCTTGAGGTGGTACAACAGGGTACCAGAGCCTCCAAGCCCACCCCTATCACTTTTTATATCCAAGCTAGAGGCGTGTCCAGATCACATCTTGTATCCAAGCTAGAGGCGGTACAACAGGGTACTAGAGCCTCCATGCCCGCCCGTATCACATCTTGTATCCAAGCTAGAGGCGGTACAGCAGGGTACTAGAGCCTCCATGCCCGCCTGTATCACATCTTGTATCCAAGCTAGAGGCGGTACAAAGGGTACTAGAGCCTCCATGCCTGTCTGTATCACATCTTGTATCCAAGCTAGAGGCAGTACAACAGGGTACTAGAGCCTCCATGCCCGCCCGTATCACATCTTGTATCCAAGCTAGAGGCGGTACAACAGGGTACTAGAGCCTCCATGCCCGCCCGTATCACATCTTGTATCCAAGCTAGAGGCGGTACAACAGGGTACTAGAGCCTCCATGCCCGCCCGTATCACATCTTGTATCCAAGCTAGAGGCGGTACAACAGGGTACTAGAGCCTCTATGCCCGCCTGTATCACATCTTGTATCCAAGCTAGAGGCGGTACAACAGGGTACTAGAGCCTCTATGCCTGCCTGTATCACATCTTGTATCCAAGCTAGAGGCGGTACAACAGGGTACTAGAGCCTCCATGCCCGCCTGTATCACATCCTGTATCTAAGCTAGAGGCGGTACAACAGGGTACTAGAGCCTCCATGCCCGCCTGTATCACATCTTGTATCTAAGCTAGAGGCGGTACAACAGGGTACTGGAGTCTTCGTACAAGGCATCAGTTTTCCGCAATAAGGGTGGTTTCACACAGGAAAGAAAATCGTGCGATTTTCGCCTGATGCGATAGTCAGTAAAAAAGCAGATTATGAAACCAACGGTTTCCTTCCCATCTGTGATGTTTTCACTGATGTGATGTTGAGAGAACAAAAAATAACGGCTGCTCTATCTTTCTGCGATGTGCGATTCTTTTTATCTCCCAGGTTTCGCTATGGAGCCGCTCCTTTTTATCGCCTCGCAATGCAACAAGATTGTGTTGCGACGCAATTTTGATAATGGAAAGTCCTATTCATTTTCGCAATAAAAAATTGTACATTTTTTATCGCGCAATTTTATTGTGGCCGTCAGCACTGCGATGGGAGATTATTCTAAAAAAAAAGCATTGCTGGCAACCAAATATTGCAGACACAAAATAGGGGGTCGCCCGTGTGAAAGTCGCCTAAATGATCCTTTTACTCCGATATTGTAATCACTCACTTATAACAACGTTACAATCACACAGACAAAAGTGTCATCCCACAACTTCTGGGGGGGTTACACTGTACGTGGTTATGGCGCCTCGGGTACATTTGCTGTATGCCTGTAGTCACATGGCACAAAAAATACACCTTTTAGTGGTGGCACCGTGAGACAATTATTATTATTACTCCAAGTTAAAACCTATAAGGAGAAAAAAATGTTATGTTAGAATTTTTTTTTTAATTATAATTGAAGAATTGGTGCAAAAATATGGAACGCCTCACGAATTTGCGTGTCATCCTTGCGCAGGGGCCATGCTAATCTTCTCTGTATTGTTCCAATTTTAGTATATGTGCTGCCGAAGCAAGCACGATACTGCAGACAGCCCCGGCGGTATTTATGGTCCCGCGGGAGAGAAGTTCTTACATTGTGGAGAGATTACTTTTATAAATTAAAAATAATGTATCCTGCTGTGATATTTTACCTAATATGTCATGCCTGTAATAATAAAACCCGTTAATATAGAGTATTTTGGCCAAACTGAAGAGCATTTTGTGACAATGTTATATGCAAATGAGAACAAGCCGCAGTGCATGCTGGGAAGAATGCTGGTCTCGGAATACGGACCTTGTACCACAGAAGGCGCAGCTGGTGTGGAATGTACTGCGGATGACTGCAGCGTACTGCTTCCATCAGGAGAGCAGCTGCTCACTGCTGCACCACTGGCTGACGGTCACATTAGGACGTGATTGCCGGCTCACGCCTACTGCTGCTGGACGTGGCGCTATAGCATTAGGGCTGGGCGTGCAGCAGTGCAGCGCCTTCTGCCCACCGGTCTGCCCTGGCCGGAGTACAGCGATGCGTGCCCTTACCTATCAGCTGACAAGTGTGCTCGGCCGCACTCACAAGGGGTCACAGGAATGTCCCACAACATTGTCACACTTCCGTGGCTGCCAGGTCAAATTTATCACCAAGATAACATGTATGGGACCATCTGGGAGACCAACTTCTACAACCTACAACTTTGCATGATCTAAAGGTTCAGTTACATAGCAAATGTGGAGCAATATGCCACAGGATACCATACAGAACCTGTATGCCGCCATGCCCGCCAGTATCACATCTGGTATACAAACTAGAGGCAGTCCAACAGGGTACTAGAGCCTCCATGCCCACCCGTATCACATCTTGTATCCAAGCTGCAGGTGGTACAACAGGGTGCTAGAGCCTCCATGCCTGCCTGTATCACATCTTGTATCCAAGCTAGAGGAGCCCCTACAGCAGTGGTCCCCAACCTTTTTGGCACCAGGGACCGGCTTCAAGCAAGAACATTTTTACAAGGCCCGGCAGGGTGGGGCGGGACATGGGCGGGGCTTTGGTTATATGGGGCGGGGTTATGAAGGGGGTTGGAGTTTAGTGCATACTCATTTAATTATGACATTTAGAATGCCCTGGCAGTACACACATAGGGCAGTATAATATATCCCCCCTGCCACCCCCACCCCACCCCCCCACCGCCTGGCAGCACACACATAGGGCAGTATATAATCTATTCCCCCCCCCCCCCCACAGCACACACATAGGGCAGCATATAATTTATCTCCTCCCCAGTAATAAGCAGCCTCCCCCGAGTAATAACCAGCCCCCCCCCACCAGTAATAGGCAGCCCCCCAGTAATAAGCAGCCCCCCCAAGAATAATCAGCCCCCCCCCAGTAGTAAGCAGCCCCCCCCCCCCCCCCCCCCCAGTAGTACATATCCACAACACGAGGGTCAGCAGCAAAAGAGGCATCCAAAATAGGTGGAACAGGTCGTCTGCAGCGCCCACTGTGGTCTATATCCAAATTCGACCACAAGAAATGCAATGTGAAGAAAGTTGATTTAGGCAGCAGTTGGGGTGCAAATACAAAGCGGTTTTTATTCCTCCCAAAATGTGACGTTTCGACTCAACGAGTCTTTGTCAAATATACAAAATGTGTGAACAACAAACATACATATAGCAGTCTACCCACAGAGTGGACCTATCACAGAACAGAGCATATCAACAAAATTAAAATCACCCAGTAGTAAGCAGCCCCTCCCCCAGTTGTAAGCAGCCCCCCCCCAGTAAAAGGCAGCCACCCCAGTAATAAGCAGCCCCCCCCAGTAGTAAGCAGCCCCCCCCCAGTTGTAAGCAGCCCCCCCAGTTGTAAAGAAGCCCCGCCTCCAGTAACAGGCAGCCCCCCAAGTAGTAAGCAGCCCCCCCTAGTAATGAGCATCCCCCCAACCCATATACTGACCTCCTCCCTGCTGTTAGCGTCGCTCTCTCTCTGCTTGCCCTGACGTCAATGTGCAGCCCGGCACGCTTCCTCCCCGAGTCCTCTCCTGCGGAACTAATGAGCAGGGGACTCGAGGAGGAGGATCCTGGCTGCACACTGACATCAGTGTGTGCCGGGATCAGTGCAATTACCAGCGGGGAGCTACGGCGCCCCCGCTGGTAATCGCTTCAGTAGTGAGCGGCGTCGGCACGCCGCGGGCCACATAAAACGAGGCAGCGGGCCGGATTCAGCCTGCGGACTTTGTGTTTGAAGAAAAGTTCCCGGCGGTGCCGCGGACCGGCGCTAAGCACCTAACAGCCTGGCCCCGGTCCGCGGACCGGTGGTTGGGGACCCCTGCCCTACAGAATACTAGAGCCTCCAGGCCCACCCATATCACGTTTTGTATCCAAGCTAGAGGTGGCACAACAGGGTGCTAGAGCCTCCATGCCCACCCATATCATGTCTTGTATCCAAGCTAGAGGCGATACAACAAAGTTTTGGAGCCTCCATGCTATCCGTACCACATCCTGTAAACAAGCTAGAGGCGGTACATCAGGGTACTAGAGCCTTTATGTCCACCAGTATCACATCTTGTATTCAAGCTAGAGGTGGTACAACACGGTACTAGATCCTCCATGCCTGCCCGTATCAAATCTTGTATCTAAGCTAGAGGCGGTACCACAAAGTATTCAATGCTTGCCTGTATCACATCATGTATCCAAGCTAGAGGTGGCCCAACAGAGAACTATAGCCTCCATGCCCGCCTGTATCACATCTTGTATCCAAGCTTGAGGTGGTACAACAGGGTACCAGAGCCTCCAAGCCCACCCCTATCACTTTTTATATCCAAGCTAGAGGCGTGTCCAGATCACATCTTGTATCCAAGCTAGAGGCGGTACAACAGGGTACTAGAGCCTCCATGCCCGCCCGTATCACATCTTGTATCCAAGCTAGAGGCGGTACAGCAGGGTACTAGAGCCTCCATGCCCGCCTGTATCACATCTTGTATCCAAGCTAGAGGCGGTACAAAGGGTACTAGAGCCTCCATGCCTGTCTGTATCACATCTTGTATCCAAGCTAGAGGCAGTACAACAGGGTACTAGAGCCTCCATGCCCGCCCGTATCACATCTTGTATCCAAGCTAGAGGCGGTACAACAGGGTACTAGAGCCTCCATGCCCGCCCGTATCACATCTTGTATCCAAGCTAGAGGCGGTACAACAGGGTACTAGAGCCTCTATGCCCGCCTGTATCACATCTTGTATCCAAGCTAGAGGCGGTACAACAGGGTACTAGAGCCTCTATGCCTGCCTGTATCACATCTTGTATCCAAGCTAGAGGCGGTACAACAGGGTACTAGAGCCTCCATGCCCGCCTGTATCACATCCTGTATCTAAGCTAGAGGCGGTACAACAGGGTACTAGAGCCTCCATGCCCGCCTGTATCACATCTTGTATCTAAGCTAGAGGCGGTACAACAGGGTACTGGAGTCTTCGTACAAGGCATCAGTTTTCCGCAATAAGGGTGGTTTCACACAGGCAAGAAAATCGTGCGATTTTCGCCTGATGCGATAGTCAGTAAAAAAGCAGATTATGAAACCAACGGTTTCCTTCCCATCTGTGATGTTTTCACTGATGTGATGTTGAGAGAACAAAAAATAACGGCTGCTCTATCTTTCTGCGATGTGCGATTCTTTTTATCTCCCAGGTTTCGCTATGGAGCCGCTCCTTTTTATCGCCTCGCAATGCAACAAGATTGTGTTGCGATGCAATTTTGATAATGGAAAGTCCTATTCATTTTCGCAATAAAAAATTGTACATTTTTTATCGCGCAATTTTATTGTGGCCGTCAGCACTGCGATGGGAGATTATTCTAAAAAAAAAGCATTGCTGGCAACCAAATATTGCAGACACAAAATAGGGGGTCGCCCGTGTGAAAGTCGCCTAAATGATCCTTTTACTCCGATATTGTAATCACTCACTTATAACAACGTTACAATCACACAGACAAAAGTGTCATCCCACAACTTCTGGGGGGGGTTACACTGTACGTGGTTATGGCGCCTCGGGTACATTTGCTGTATGCCTGTAGTCACATGGCACAAAAAATACACCTTTTAGTGGTGGCACCGTGAGACAATTATTATTATTACTCCAAGTTAAAACCTATAAGGAGAAAAAAATGTTATGTTAGAATTTTTTTTTTAATTATAATTGAAGAATTGGTGCAAAAATATGGAACGCCTCACGAATTTGCGTGTCATCCTTGCGCAGGGGCCATGCTAATCTTCTCTGTATCGTTCCAATTTTAGTATATGTGCTGCCGAAGCAAGCACGATACTGCAGACAGCCCCGGCGGTATTTATGGTCCCGCGGGAGAGAAGTTCTTACATTGTGGAGAGATTACTTTTATAAATTAAAAATAATGTATCCTGCTGTGATATTTTACCTAATATGTCATGCCTGTAATAATAAAACCCATTAATATAGAGTATTTTGGCCAAACTGAAGAGCATTTTGTGACAATGTTATATGCAAATGAGAACAAGCCGCAGTGCATGCTGGGAAGAATGCTGGTCTCGGAATACGGACCTTGTACCACAGAAGGCGCAGCTGGTGTGGAATGTACTGCGGATGACTGCAGCGTTCTGCTTCCATCAGGAGAGCAGCTGCTCACTGCTGCACCACTGGCTGACGGTCACATTAGGACGTGATTGCCGGCTCACGCCTACTACTGCTGGACGTGGCGCTATAGCATTAGGGCTGGGCGTGCAGCAGTGCAGCGCCTTCTGCCCACCGGTCTGCCCTGGCCGGTGTACAGCGATGCGTGCCCTTACCTATCAGCTGACAAGTGTGCTCGGCCGCACACAAAAGGGGGTCACAGGAATGTCCCACAACATTGTCACACTTCCGTGGCTGCCAGGTCAAATTTATCCCCAAGATAACATGTATGGGACCATCTGGGAGACCAACTTCTACAACCTACAACTTTGCATGATCTAAAGGTTCAGTTACATAGCAAATGTGGAGCAATATGCCACAGGATACCATACAGAACCTGTATGCCGCGATGCCCGCCAGTATCACATCTGGTATACAAACTAGAGGCAGTGCAACAGGGTACTAGAGCCTCCATGCCCACCCGTATCACATCTGGTATCCAAGCTAGAGGCAGTGCAACAGGGTACTAGAGCCTCCATGCCCACCCGTATCACATCTTGTATCCAAGCTACAGGTGGTACAACAGGGTACTAGAGCCTCCATGCCTGCCTGTATCACATCTTGTATCCAAGCTAGAGGTGGTACAACAGGGCACTAGAGCCTCCATGCCTGCCTGTATCACATCTTGTATCCAAGCTAGAGGTGGTACAACAGGGCACTAGAGCCTCCATGCCTGTCTGTATCACATCTTGTATCCAAGCTAGAGGCAGTACAACTGGGTACTAGAGCCTCCATGCCCACCCGTATCACATCTTGTATCCAAGCTAGAGGCAGTGCCACAGGGTACTAGAGCCTCCATGCCCACCCGTATCACATCTTGTATCCAAGCTACAGGTGGTACAACAGGGTACTAGAGCCTCCATGCCTGCCTGTATCACATCTTGTATCCAAGCTAGAGGTGGTACAACAGGGTACTAGAGCCTCCATGCCTGTCTGTATCACATCTTGTATCCAAGCTAGAGGCGGTACAACAGGGTACTAGAGCCTCCATGCCCGCCCGTATCACATCTTGTATCCAAGCTAGAGGCGGTACAACAGGATACTAGAGCCTCCATGCCCACCTGTATCACATCTTGTATCCAAGCTAGAGGCGGTACAACAGGGTACTAGAGCCTCCATGCCCGCCTGTATCACATCTTGTATCCAAGCTAGAGGCGGTACAACAGGGTACTAGAGCCTCCATGCCCGCCCGTATCACATCTTGTATCCAAGCTAGAGGCGGTACAACAGGGTACTAGAGCCTCCATGCCTGTCTGTATCACATCTTGTATCCAAGCTAGAGGCGGTACAACAGGGTACTAGAGCCTCCATGCCCACCTGTATCACATCTTGTATCCAAGCTACAGGCGGTACAAAAGGGTACTAGAGCCTCCATGCCCGCCTGTATCACATCTTGTATCCAAGCTAGAGGCGGTACAACATGGTACTAGAGCCTCCATGCCCGCCCGTATCACATCTTGTATCCAAGCTAGAGGCGGTACAACAGGGTACTAGAGCCTCCATGCCCGCCTGCATCACATCTTGTATCCAAGCTAGAGGCGGTACAACAGGGTACTAGAGCCTCCATGCCTGTCTGTATCACATCTTGTATCCAAGCTAGAGGTGGTACAACAGGGTACTAGAGCCTCCATGCCCGCCTGTATCACATCTTGTATCCAAGCTAGAGGCGGTACAACAGGGTACTAGAGCCTCCATGCCCGCCCGTATCACATCTTGTATCCAAGCTAGAGGCGGTACAGCAGGGTACTAGAGCCTCCATGCCCGCCTGTATCACATCTTGTATCCAAGCTAGAGGCGGTACAAAGGGTACTAGAGCCTCCATGCCTGTCTGTATCACATCTTGTATCCAAGCTAGAGGCAGTACAACAGGGTACTAGAGCCTCCATGCCCGCCCGTATCACATCTTGTATCCAAGCTAGAGGCGGTACAACAGGGTACTAGAGCCTCCATGCCCGCCCGTATCACATCTTGTATCCAAGCTAGAGGCGGTACAACAGGGTACTAGAGCCTCTATGCCCGCCTGTATCACATCTTGTATCCAAGCTAGAGGCGGTACAACAGGGTACTAGAGCCTCTATGCCTGCCTGTATCACATCTTGTATCCAAGCTAGAGGCGGTACAACAGGGTACTAGAGCCTCCATGCCCGCCTGTATCACATCCTGTATCTAAGCTAGAGGCGGTACAACAGGGTACTAGAGCCTCCATGCCCGCCTGTATCACATCTTGTATCTAAGCTAGAGGCGGTACAACAGGGTACTGGAGTCTTCATACAAGGCATCAGTTTTCCGCAATAAGGGTGGTTTCACACAGGCAAGAAAATCGTGCGATTTTCGCCTGATGCGATAGTCAGTAAAAAAGCAGATTATGAAACCAACGGTTTCCTTCCCATCTGTGATGTTTTCACTGATGTGATGTTGAGAGAACAAAAAATAACGGCTGCTCTATCTTTCTGCGATGTGCGATTCTTTTTATCTCCCAGGTTTCGCTATGGAGCCGCTCCTTTTTATCGCCTCGCAATGCAACAAGATTGTGTTGCGATGCAATTTTGATAATGGAAAGTCCTATTCATTTTCGCAATAAAAAATTGTACATTTTTTATCGCGCAATTTTATTGTGGCCGTCAGCACTGCGATGGGAGATTATTCTAAAAAAAAAGCATTGCTGGCAACCAAATATTGCAGACACAAAATAGGGGGTCGCCCGTGTGAAAGTCGCCTAAATGATCCTTTTACTCCGATCTTGTAATCACTCACTTATAACAACGTTACAATCACACAGACAAAAGTGTCATCCCACAACTTCTGGGGGGGGTTACACTGTACGTGGTTATGGCGCCTCGGGTACATTTGCTGTATGCCTGTAGTCACATGGCACAAAAAATACACCTTTTAGTGGTGGCACCGTGAGACAATTATTATTATTACTCCAAGTTAAAACCTATAAAGGAGAAAAAAATGTTATGTTAGAATTTTTTTTTAATTATAATTGAAGAATTGGTGCAAAAATATGGAACGCCTCACGAATTTGCGTGTCATCCTTGCGCAGGGGCCATGCTAATCTTCTCTGTATCGTTCCAATTTTAGTATATGTGCTGCCGAAGCAAGCACGATACTGCAGACAGCCCCGGCGGAATTTATGGTCCCGCGGGAGAGAAGTTCTTACATTGTGGAGAGATTACTTTTATAAATTAAAAATAATGTATCCTGCTGTGATATTTTACCTAATATGTCATGCCTGTAATAATAAAACCCATTAATATAGAGTATTTTGGCCAAACTGAAGAGCATTTTGTGACAATGTTATATGCAAATGAGAACAAGCCGCAGTGCATGCTGGGAAGAATGCTGGTCTCGGAATACGGACCTTGTACCACAGAAGGCGCAGCTGGTGTGGAATGTACTGCGGATGACTGCAGCGTACTGCTTCCATCAGGAGAGCAGCTGCTCACTGCTGCACCACTGGCTGACGGTCACATTAGGACGTGATTGCCGGCTCACGCCTACTACTGCTGGACGTGGCGCTATAGCATTAGGGCTGGGCGTGCAGCAGTGCAGCGCCTTCTGCCCACCGGTCTGCCCTGGCCGGTGTACAGCGATGCGTGCCCTTACCTATCAGCTGACAAGTGTGCTCGGCCGCACACAAAAGGGGGTCACAGGAATGTCCCACAACATTGTCACACTTCCGTGGCTGCCAGGTCAAATTTATCCCCAAGATAACATGTATGGGACCATCTGGGAGACCAACTTCTACAACCTACAACTTTGCATGATCTAAAGGTTCAGTTACATAGCAAATATGGAGCAATATGCCACAGGATACCATACAGAACCTGTATGCTGCCATGCCCGCCAGTATCACATCTGGTATACAAAC